>NW_024753887.1:0-14431 GCF_018991925.1 Homarus americanus
CACCAGACACGTAGTGTAGTAACTCCCTCACAGATGGCGTTATGAGGGGCCTGATGATGTAGCAGTTACCTCACAGATGGTGTTATGAGGAAATTCACATGATGATGCTGTAGCAAAACATTCACTACGTGTTGTCGTAGCATCTTGGGGACACCACGTGGTCGACATGACTCACTCATTCAGGTGGGTGAGGTGTGGTCCCAGGCCTCTCTATCGTGGAGTCTCAGGGGAAGTATAACTGGGTACCTGGGACCTCACTGTGTGAAGGTGGTTAGCTAGCTTGGGTAAGACTCAACTGCCGAGTTGTTTTTCACTGAGTTAAGCACTGTTCACCACTATTCATCACTGGTTCCATTCCTTGGCCAAATGAGATAGTACCTTATGGCAAGAACTTGTTGATAGTCCGCTGGGGAGGAGGGTTCAGGGGAGTGAGTTGGTATGAGCCAACATATAAATAATAATAATAATAATAATAATTAACGGTTTATTGAAAGAGCTTGGCAGCCAGAAGACTGAAAATATACAGTTACATATTTGGGGAATGGGTTACGAATTACAAATAATATACAAGTAACATGAGTGACACAAATAAGACATATAATAACTAGCTGGGGAAAAGCTCAAACTACAGTTCATTTCAACATAGTGACAGTGCAAGGAGTAGTGTTTACTGGGAGTGAGTACACTGATTTATTACAAGTTATCGATAATTTTTACAATGGTTGGGACTGGGCTGTTCTTATAGAGATCAGTTCGTGCACGTATGGGCTGGATGCGGTTGTGGTGTCGAAGAGCAATTCTCGGACTAGGGATCTCGGGTGGTAGTAGGAGCCGGTGTCGGGGATGGTGTAGAAGCTTCTTACCAAATTTGCAGATGAGGTCGTGGTGATGGTCAGTGAGAGTCTAAAGGGTCAGTGTGTTGAGCGCTTCTTGATATGGGGAGTAGGAAGGGTAGAGAATAATCTTGCATGGCCTCTTTTGCACTTTTTCGAGGTGTTTACGTTGTGTGGCATTTAGGGAGGAAGACCAGGTGGAGGAGGCATAGGTGAGCTTGGGAAGTATGAATGTTGTGTAAACACTGAGGAGCTCGTGTGCAGGACCACCGAGGGACTTGAGTCGGCGTAGGAGGTGGAGACGGAAACTGGAGGATTTGATAACTTCACTGACGTGTGGTTTTTATTTTAGTTTGTTGTCTATATGTATGTGTGTGTGTGTGTGTGTGTGTGTGTGTGTGTGTGTGTGTGTGTGTGTATACTACTGTACTTTTTAGATCCTCCTACGCAACCTAACCTATTATAGTTAAGTATAGTAGGCTATACACTATTTTGTTAGTATGTGTTATAAAATGAAATTGCATGTTATTATTATTAATATTATTATTATTAATATTATTATTATTATTATTATTATTATTATTAGTAGTAGTAGTAGTAGTATTATTATTATTATTGTTATTATTATTACATGCTAATATAATACTAAGTTGCCCGCCAGATTTCCTCAGAGATGGGAGGAGCACATTGGCGGCGGTGTTGTTTATACTCCGCCCGATTACTGATTCCTATTCACCGAGCCAGAGCTGGCGGGCGGCGTGTTATGTGCCACGTTTTGTTTCCCATTGGGCGTACCGCTCAGCTGGGGAGTAGGAGATTTCATAAAAAGAAAGTTTGAGTGGAGAGCACACCTTTTCCTTCACATACAGTTATCTTAGACCATCTACTAGTATAATAGTTTGCACAAAAATACTCTACACTCTTTCTAGGTTGTTGCTATTTTTTTTTTTTTTTTTTTGACTTCTCATCAGATTGTGCATTCAACTAATATACACTATTAGTGTGTTTATTATTATGTTTTATAGTATTATTTCGTATAATATTGGGTAACACAATTATAGTCACTAGTATAGTATATTATTGGGGTTTATAGCAGTTTGTGGTCTAATAGTATCATGCTTTATGAGTGGTGTTCTATGTAGTGATGATTAGGCAATAAAATATGCTTTGGGTGTTTATAGCAGTTTTTGTGGTCTACTAGTATCATGCTTTATGGGTGGTGTTCTATGTAGTGATGATTAGGCCATAAAATATGCTTTTGGTTTATTGCTAACAAAATATACTTTGCTCTACCGCTGTCGTGCAAAACATGGTGAAACTTACATACACCGTTAATAAAGTATTGATGGAAGAAGAAGAAGAAGAAGAAGAAGAAGAAGAAGAAGAAGAAGAAGAAGAAGAAGAAGAAGAAGAAGTAAGAGGAAGAATTGTGGAGGGAATGAACAGTGAGACAATGTAAAGCCTCCGGGATGGCGGCAGCGTTTCTGTTATTAATATATAATAAGACAATAGGAAAATATGTTGTTGTCTCTACCTGTATTATTACCTTTGCGATAGCATGGTTCAATTTTGGGAGGACATAGGAAGGAGCAGGAGGTTAGGAAGGAGCAGGAGGTTAGGAAGGGATTGGTAGTGGGAGAGATAGTGTCTGTGATCCTCGGGTCACCACTCCTCGGATTGTGTCAGTTCAAGTTTAGAAGCTCCAACAACTTTCCTGAATACGAATTCGCAACCTTTCGATTTACAACAGGTACCTACTTACTGCTACAGTAGGTGAACAGGGACCAAGGGGGCTAGGAATAGTGTCCAAACAACTTGCTCCTGCCTGCCTGTGTGATGTAGTCGTGGCCACAATTAGGTTAGGATACAGACACATCTGGCAAGTTAGTCACGCTGTACCCATACCGGAACACTCAGCATGTAAACTTTGTGATACACCTTTAAAGCACTACTATATTATTGAATGTGACACTGTCAAAGACTTCAGGCCACCTCACTTATTGTATCTTGAACTATGTCATTACTTCATTGAGGACATTACATTCTTGCTCTTTATCCCAAATTGGCTAGCCCACACTGGTAAATGTGTACTGTACTGTCAATGAATCTGATGTATTTCTTTGTGTATGAACCTGACTGAAAATAAGGTCGCCTCCCTGGCTGCTGCTGCTTCTGCTTCTGCTTCTGCTTCTGCGCCCTTCTAAGTCCCCCACCCCAGGCCCCCACAGTACCCCTTCACATCTACACCATTCAAAAACATTTTCACTCAATTTCCACAATACTATGCTAATTACACGGAAAATAGAGTGTTATCCTGCAAAACGTTGATGTCGTATATTTCTCTCTTTAAGTGATATCCTGTGGCTCCGAAAGGAGCCTGTTTGGTTAGGTTGTCTTGTGTGAACGAACCTTGGGTTCTTATTTCTTCTCTGTCTTCTTGGGGAGGAGCACAGCTTGGATGTTAGGAAGGACACCCCCTTGGGCAATGGTGACTCCAGACAGGAGCTTGTTCAGCTCCTCGTCATTGCGAATGGCAAGCTGAAGATGACGCGGGATAATGCAGGTCTTCTTGTTGTCGCGGGCGGCGTTACCGGCCAGCTCGAGCACTTCTGCTGCCAGGTACTCCATGACGGCTGCAAGGTACACAGGGGCACCTGCACCAACGCGCTCAGCATAGTTGCCCTTACGCAAGAGACGGTGGATTCTACCCACGGGGAACTGGAGTCCGGCCCTGCTAGAACGGGACTTTGATTTGCCCTTCACTTTGCCTCCCTTGCCGCGTCCTGACATGTTGCTGCTGCTGCTTTTCGTGATAGGAGTTAAATTTCCGCCCGCCACCTTGGTCTTTTATACCAAGCTCAGGATCAGGCCAGGTGGCCGTCTCGCGGACCCAACCAATGTAAGAGAGCCGTAGCTGCAGCCAGTCTGATCCTGGGCGGCCCGCTCGGTATATAAGGAAAAGTTAGTCGGGCCAGTTTTCAATTCTCTCGCTCCGCGCCACGAGTAACTGTGCCGCCATGCCTCCCAAAACTTCCGGAAAGGCTGCCAAGAAGGCTGGAAAGGCCCAGAAGGCCATTGCCAAGGGTGACAAGAAGAAGAAGCGCAGGAGGAAGGAAAGCTACAGCATCTACATCTACAAGGTACTGAAGCAAGTGCACCCCGACACAGGAGTCTCCTCCAAAGCTATGTCCATCATGAACTCTTTCGTGAACGACATCTTCGAGCGCATCGCTGCCGAGGCTTCCCGCCTGGCGCACTACAACAAACGCTCCACCATTACAAGTCGGGAAATCCAGACAGCTGTCCGACTCTTGCTGCCCGGTGAACTGGCCAAGCATGCCGTGTCTGAGGGCACCAAGGCTGTCACCAAGTACACCTCTTCCAAGTAAGAGGTTACTTGTGCACAACAAACACGCCATCCCACTACTACAACTTAATCGGCTCCATCGGAGCCACAGTTACATGTTAAAGAGACAGTTACCGACAGTGATATATTGAGAGGGAAATAAATAAAAAAAAAATTATAATAATCTGCATTCTCTATTGGCGTAGAAACCGGACTAAATCGAAACACATAATAAATAAATAAATAAATTCTGCGTGGAGTACTTTTACACCCACTGCAAAGTGACATACATGGAGTGTGTTTGGGCTTCATTTCTTGTTTGCAGCACGCCTATTTCATGTAAACAATTTTTTTATTTTATTTTATTGTATTTTCTTTTATTTTATTATTTATTTACTTACTTATTCTTTATATATTTATTTGTTACTAGCTCTTGTTTGTTGCACCCACCCACCTCCCGAATTGATGACCTACTATACATTCGTGCCTGCACGAATGTTACCAACTTACCGTTAGGCGATTTGGGTAACCGAAATTAACGCTCTCCTACCACCAACCATTTCGATTGTCATGAAAATTATCTTCAGAACAGTTCTTTGGCCCTGAGAAGGGCCGAGTTATAGATGTCTGGTAGGTTTTGTTGTGCTTTTTGCTTTTTCCCCAAGGAAGAGGACTTAAGCACGCTCTCCGCGGATGCGCCGGGCCAGCTGGATGTCCTTGGGCATGATGGTAACGCGCTTGGCGTGAATGGCACACAGGTTGGTGTCCTCGAAAAGACCCACCAGGTAAGCCTCAGAGGCTTCCTGCAGAGCCATGACGGCAGACGACTGGAAGCGCAGGTCAGTCTTGAAATCCTGGGCGATCTCACGCACCAGGCGCTGGAAGGGCAGCTTCCTGATGAGTAGCTCTGTGCTCTTCTGGTAACGACGGATCTCACGAAGGGCGACGGTTCCGGGCCTGTAACGATGGGGCTTCTTGACACCACCGGTGGCTGGGGCGGACTTGCGAGCTGCCTTGGTGGCAAGCTGCTTCCGTGGAGCCTTGCCTCCAGTGGACTTGCGGGCAGTCTGTTTAGTACGGGCCATCTCGACGACGAAATAGTCAATACGGGCGGCCCGGTTGTTGTTGTTGTATAGATTGTCGGACCGTAGTCCGACACGGGCCTTTGCCTATAGGCGGCCCGTTTGGTGGTTCCGGCTGGAGCTCCAGGAGCAGCCAGACCGGATTGGGATTGGAGGTGGTCCCACCTGCAGATTGGAGGGATACTGCAGGTTGCAAGTGTGAGCGGACCCCCGATCAGTGGACGCTTACCACCGGCCCCCACTCTTGGACGTGGTCAGCCTCGGAGTGGCGCGCCCCCCGAACTGGGGTCCGCACTTGCTGGGAGAGGATGCTTTCTAAGCTATCTGGGTGGTGGGTATCGTGTGATGACCCGGAGTAGGTGGTGAATGTGGTCTGTATGGGCCTTTCGGGTTAGAGTGGCCGCTGGTGTTGTGTGTGTTTCTTGGGAGATTTGAGTTCTGTTTCGGAGGCTTTGTGTGACCTCGCAATCGAGGAGATAGTGTTCAAGTGGGTTGGCTGCTGGCTCCTGACAGTAGGTGCATTCCATGACGTCGTTTCCGATCATCTGCCAGGAGCACTTGTACCCTAGTCGTAGTCGGTGAAGGCTGACTTGGGTTTGTCTTGGAGTTTTCTTGTCTGCGAAAGGTGGTTCCCCTTTTGTGGCCGCCAGGTACCATTTGGCTGATTGGGAACCAGCGTTGAGTGCATGAAGGAAGCTCTTTTTGATGTGGAGCTTGGTAGTCTTTCTGAGGTGATTCTTGATCTGTTGCACACTTGCTGGAACTTGGATGTGTACGCTACTGGAACGTGTAGCTGCCTTGGCTGCTTCGTCTGCCACGTCGTTTCCTCCGATCCCTACATGACTGGGAATCCAGTGTAAGACGACTGGTCGGTTTTGGCTTTGGAATTCCTGTAGCTGTGCGAGGATCGAGGTGATGATGTGGACGTTGTCTCTTGGTTGACTGTGTTGCAGCGCCTGCATGGCCGATTTCGAGTCCGTGTGAATTATGACGGACTTGTTGTGTTGTGTTGCAGCGTGTTGTAGGGCCTTTGAGATTGCTACCAGTTCTGTTTGTAGGGTGGAGCAGTCGTTGGAAAGTCTCCATTGGAGGGTCTGACCTTGGGTGTAGAAGGCCGCTCCGGATCTGTGATGTTTTGGGTCCACCGAGCCGTCTGTGAAGTATGATGCTGCATCAGCCGGTGTCTCGGTGGCTATGGCTTGGAGAGATATTTTTTGGAGGTCCTCCTTCTGGAGGTTGGCTTTACTATCGCCGAGGTCGGTGAATTTGAGTGTGGCTGGTGGAGGGCTCCATGGTGGAGGAACAGTGTAACCATTGTCTCGTGTGTCTTGGTTGTTCTTGACGAGTGTTTCTGCTTGCAGGTGTCGGATGACCTCGCTTGCCTCGTGCGACCAGGTGGCCCCTCGCACTCTGTGGTCGAGGTGGAGAGAGGCACTGATTCGAATCTTGGCAGCTGTGGGCTTGTCTGCTCTGCAGATTTTGGCGAGGAGACCGGCTGTCACCTGCTTGACTCGTACTGCCAGGGGTGGTAGCTCGGTTTCCATTTGCAGATTGCAAATTCTGGTCCACATGGGTGCTCCGAGCATGGTCCTGAGAGCATTGTTTTGAATGACTTCTAGCTTAGCTATTTGGTCTTCTCTCAGTCCAATGAGTGCTGGAGCACTGTAATCTACCAGCGATCTGATGGCGGCTGTGTAGTAGGCTTTGAGCACATGAAGGTTTGCTCCTGCGGATTTGCTGGTGAGCGACCTCATTATATTGTGTCTGCTCTTCGTCCTGTGCCTGAGATACTCGAGTTGCGGCTTGAAGGTGAGTTTCTGGTCAAACCAGATTCCAAGACACTGGTGGGCGTTGGTCCAGACTACCGGCGTGTTTTGTATGGAGAGCAACTTGTCTGGTGTGTCTGTGCAGATGGCCATCGCTTTCGACTTGGCTGGATTTATCTTGAGTCCAAGTCTGTTGCACTCCTCTTCTATAAGTTGGAGTGCGTGTTGCGTGTTGGCTAGTCTGTTCGATCCTCTTACTATGAGCTGTAAGTCGTCTGCATAGCATAGGAGCTTGGCTGTTTGTCTGAAGGGAAGTTTGACTAGATTTTCCATCAGGACATTGAACAGCATTGGACTGAGGATGCCTCCTTGTGGGGTTCCGTTTTCGTGGACCCTGTAGCTTGAGGTTGCTCCCTGAAAGCGTACTCGTGCTTCTCTCTGTGTGAGGTAGTTCTGGATCCACCCCAGCAACCTTCCTTTGACGCCTTTTTTAGCGAGCGTAGTTGTAATGGCCAAAGGATTTGCTAGTTCGAAGGCTTTCTCCAGGTCGAGGAAGACCACCAGAGCTGGTTTGTTGTCCACTGTGCTGAGTATCTCGGCGATGTTGTTGCCTGTGCCGGTGTTCTCGGTGTAAGCAAAGATGTGAGGGTGTGGGCTGCCTACTTTCCACTTGAGTCGGTTGAGAGCCATTCTTTCTCCGGTCTTCGCTATGCAGCTGAGAAGGGAGATGGGCCTCGGCTTGTCTGGTTCTCTGGGCTTCGGAATGGGCTGTATATCTGCCTTCTTCCATTCCGGTGGGAGTCTTTGTGCTGTCCACGAAGCATTGATGGCTTGCAGCAGAGCCTCGTGTCCGGCTGTACCGGCATGAGAGAGCATGGAGTAGGTTATCCTGTCGGCCCCTGGAGCTGTATCCTTGCTTCGTTTTAGCGACTTCTGGAGTTCTTGCTGGTTGAATGGTCTGTCAGTGTCATCTTCACTGTTGCAGGCCTCTTGGATCGTCTGGAGTCTGACCTGTCGCAGACGCCGTTGTGTCTCCTCCGCCTGTCTCGGGAGGTTCTTCGTTGCTGCTCGGTCAGAGAACAGTTTTGCAAGTCTCTCGGCTTCTTCTTCTGGGTTGGGATGAGTTGGTGGTGGTGGTGTTGCCTTCCCAGATGCCCTTCGGATCTGGGCCCACATCTTGCCAAGGGAGGTGTGCTCGTTCAGTTCGGAGCACCACTTGAGCCAGCTTACGTTTTTAATTTCTTCCTTCTCTTCCCTGGTATCCTTGACTATGACTTGCAGGAGATGTCTGTTTGTTGCCGTGGGATGTCTCCTGTAGTTTCTTCGGGCCATGTTCACTCTGTGGTTGAGTTCTTTCACCCTGGGACAGTAGTACCAGTAATCATTGTACTGTCTTGATGTGGGTTTTGTTTTTGGGATAGCCTCTTCTGCCGCTAGGTGAAACGCCTCGACCAATTGGTGGTGGAGGGTTGTCTCATCCGCGGGTGCTGCGCCGGCCGGCTGTGATTTTTCGCGCCACTTAGCCAGGTGTTTCTTGAAGAGTCCCCAGTCTGCCTTTTGAGTGTTGTATCTCCATCTCGGGGGGGGTGGAGTGGGGAGTTTGTTCACCTTCAGCGTTGTTAGGGTGGCGAAGTGGTCACTGGTCAGCGTGGGGTGTATCTGCCAGGAGGCCGAAGGCTGTAGTGCACTGGAGACGAAGGTTAGATCTAGCCTTCCTCCCCTAGTGTGGGTGGGCTCTCCGGTGTTCAGGAGGCAGATCTCGGGTGTATCTTGAAAGGTGGTGTATAGGTGTAGGCCGTCTTCATTTGTGGGGCTTGCCGAGCTTAGGAAGGGATGATGTGCGTTGAAATCCCCTCCTATGAGTGTGGCGTGGTCGGCGGCCGAAGCAAATAATTGAGTAACCTCCAGTGAGCCCCTTGGGTTCTTGTAGATGTTGTGAACAGTTAATTCCCGTTCTTGGAGGGTTACTTTGACGGCCTGTGTCTCGATGTTTTCCCCACATGGAAATTGCTGCGTGACATCGGCGGAGGGTATGCTTGACTTGACCAAGATCATACATCCTCTTGTTGACGCCTGCGTGAAATGCCTCCTGTATGTCTTGTAACCGCTGAATTTGAAACAGTGGTGTTCTTGTAGAAGTGTTTCTTGTAGGAGTATGATGTCAAGCTTGTCCTTGGCTGCTGCTTCTTGTAGGAGGTGTTTCTTGTTTTTGATGCCCTGAGCATTCCATGTTAGGATGTTCAGGGTGCTGACGTTTTCCACCACTGTTTCATCGGGGACTTCTGGTGGTCCTCGATGGAGATGTCCAAGTTCGATTCCAACTGAATCAGGTCCATGTCTTCGTGTTCTGTGGTTTTTGCCTTCTGGGCCGTGGTTCGGTTCAGGGGAGTTGAAACGTCCAGTTTCTTTCTGGGAGCTGTCGGTATCTTGGGAGCTGTCGGTGTCTTGGGTTCTCTGGTGGCCTTCTTCGGTGTAGAGTGTACCTCGGCTGTTACTCGTGTGCGGACCGGCGTGGCTTCCTCCACTGAGGTGGCTGGAGCTGTGGCGACTTGCCCGAGGACGCTCCCCATGAGTATTTGGAGCTGTGTGGGTTGGATCTTGTGGCCCAGTAGTCCGGCTAGGCCCTCCGCGAAGGTCGTCAGTACATTGGCTAGGTCTGATATGTGTATCATTCCTTCTGGTGCCTTGGTGTGTGCTTCTTTTGTCTTTCTCGTGGTTGTCGTTCTCTGCTGCTTGGGTGGCTGAGGTGTGGCTGTAGTGAGGCCAGGAAACTGGGCTGCACTTTGGGTGTTGACTGGCTGAGGAGGTTGTCTTTGTTGTTTGGGCCTTTGGGTTCCCCACACGAAGGTACTTGGTGGGGCTGGTGTGTAGGCGGTGGGGGCCGGTCTTGCTGCTGGTCGGTTTGCCTGGACCCTCTTTGTTCTCTCGGAGCATCCAGGATTCCAGGCGTGGTGTTTGCCCCCGCAGTTGGCACACTTGGGGGCAATTTTTTCCCCATTTTTCAGTTTGGTGAGGCAGGACTGTGTGCCGTGCTTCTGTGCGCAGACTGCGCAGATTTCCCTGTACGTGCACCTTGTCTGATGGTGCCCGTATTTCTGGCATCTGAAGCATCGCAGGGGCTCTGGGACGAAGGGCCTCACTTCGTAGATCCCCCAGGTTTTGAGGTCTATGGTGCTGGGGGGTGAGCCGTAGTGCGTTATGAGGACTTGTTTCGTGGTGGCCGTCTTGTCGGACAGGGGAGAGCATCTCTCGGCTTTTAGGATCTTCGGGTGGTTCTCCAGGGGTTCGAGAGGTAGTTCCTTTGGGTACCGGAGGACTACCGACTTCATCAGTTTCTGGGCGGGGTCTAGCTTGGTTGAAGTAATGGTGGTGGTGTTTTGTAGGTAAGTGTCGAGGGTGGTGGCGGAGTTCTTGTCTTTGGGGTGAACGATCATCTCCCCCTTTAGGTTGGGCCGCACTGAGAACTTGGCCAGTGGGTTTTGCTTTTCCATCTCTGTGACGGCGGCATATGTTGTTTTTGCGTCCGTTTTCGTGATCCGGAATTTTGGCAGTGTCGTTGGAGGTGAGCTGGTGGTGGTGATGGGTGCCTTGGGGGCTGCTTGACGGCAATCGTTTCCCGAAAGGGCACGTCGGCGTTTCTTATTTTCTACCTTCGTCCAGTTGTCCTCAGTAGCGGTAGCAGTGGTGGTGGTGGTGGAGGTGGTGGTGGTGGTGGAGTTGTTGGAGGTGGTGGCAGAGTTCCTGCTTTTCAGGGCTTCGTTGAAGGCGCGTAACTGGTCTGCTTTCTCTGTGCGAAGCCTGTCGTGGTTCGGGTCGTCAGGTTGGCGGTTCAGGCGGGGATCGCGGTTAGGAGGGCGTACGCGCTCCATAACCGGGTTGTTGTTGTTGTTGTTGTTGTTGTTGTTGTTGTTTTAGATCCTACCTATTCCGGTTGAGTAAACAGCAAAGGAATTACAGCACTCCCCACTAGCTGGTGGTCGTAGAGTGGTTCCTGAGCTTCTCTCACGGAGCCCCGATTGGGGAAGCCTACTTCCTAGTGTATGTGACTGCTCACTTATAGACGTGAGCTAAGTGTGCCTATTTGGGAAGGATAAGGATTGCGACCCTCTTTCCAGGTGGACCCGCACGATCACGGTTTTCCTGGAAAGACTCGGCTGGGGAGGGTTTTGCTCCGACCCCCTTTCGTGTTCACAATCTCCTGGGAGGGAGGTGAACAGTTACAGGGGGGACCGCAGGACGAATACACTTTTGAGGGTGCAGGTCCCTAGGCCAGAGCGAAAAAGGAAAAATGGTAGTAGAAGGAAAAGAGCTCAAACCACGCCGGGAATATCGCGCTATAACTGCTCTCCAGCTGGAGTGTGGGTCACTCACACCACCAGTGGGGAGGGCAAGCTAATGCTCGATAAACCGAGAACGCTCGTGAGTTGTTGTGGACGATGACAGTCGTGGGTGGTCCGGTCCGGGAAGATGGCCAACAATGGTACAAGGGAGAGGGCGGTCTTCAGAGTTCCGGGTCCAGCAGGAGGTCTTGTTGAGAGGTCTTCTTCGTTCAGGAGCGATGCGATGAGTGGCGGCCCGGCAGGCGGGCGGGCTTATATACAGACATTCTCCACCTCAGTGGCCACCTCATTGGCCACGAGTGCCGCATGCGTCATCCGCAAGCTACGCCCCACCTCCAAGAGGGAGGGACGGCCTTGGATGAACGATACTACCGCTGCGTCCACAGCACGCCACCTACTCCCACCAAACCGTGGGCGAAGCCATCACACTCTCTCTCCCTCACCATGAACGGATACGAGTTTGTTAACGTGGCGCGGATACGTCCGGACACGCCGACCTGCCCCAAGAAACTAAACCTCCTAGTTCTCCAGAAGTTTTTCGAAGCTAATGGGATCGTGGGGGTCACCAAGGTAGAACGCCTAAAGCTCCATGGTGACATCAAGATCACCTTCGCCGAGATGGGCATGCCCGCTCAACTCGCGGAGATCCCAGACATCAACGGCATTCCTTTTAAAATGTTTGCCTTCATGTGGGACAACTTGAAGCTGGGTGTAATCTCCCACGCCGAAATTGCCCACATGGACAAAGCAGAGCTGAGTGAGCTCCTCAAGGAGCAGCAGCTCCAAGTTGTGAAGAAGCTGTCCGACACCACTGCCCTCATCGGACACCACTCCACCCTACCCAAGGAAGCTCAACTGGCGTGGGTAACTATGCCAGTCAAGCCCTACTGCAGACCGAAACGGTGTTACAAATGCCAGCACTATGGACACACTGTAAACAAGTGTGAGGCGCAGGAAGACACCTGCTCCATGTGTGGCAGCCCTGGACACCGCTACACGGCCTGCCCCAACACAGAGAAAAAATGCGTTGCCTGTGGTGGCCCACACTCCTCCGCCGACCGGACCTGCCCCAGATGGAAGGAGGAATGCAGGGTAGCCAAGGCTCGTCTTGAGAAAAAACTGAGCTACAAAGAGGCCCTCCTTGCTGTACGCTCCCAAGAAAAGAAAAAACCAGCAGTAAAGAAAAACCAAGAAAAGAAAACTCAACAGAAGCAGCCCACCACACAGAACCAAGAACACCACGTGGCCCGTGGTGCTGAAGCCCACGCGGCCAGTGGTGCTGAAGCCCACGTGGTCAACCTCTCCCTCTCTGAATTCTTCCACACCTATGAGGACTTAAAATACGAGGAAGACGAACAAGAAGACCCAAACACAAACGAATGGACAATTCAAGAGAGCAAGAAGAGAAGGAGAGAGAGAAGAAAATCGACATCAAGCTAAGAAGACCAAGACATCCCCTCCACACAAGAAACCAAAACACAATCAAGCCGACCAAGCACTGAACATCCATTGCCCAACCCAACACGCACCTGACGCCTGACCTGACGCTTGACCTGACGCTTGACCTGACGCTAGCCTGGCCTTGTCTTGTCGCCTCCCTGCCGCGTCCAGCCGGGTTGTTGCTGCTGCCCCCATCTTATAATCCCTCACGCAAGCGGTGTTTAGCCACTGCATCTGTTCTCTCCTCCTAAAATTCACTTCAATCCTCCCTTTATTCTTCTCCTGAACCTCCTTCCCCCCTGTCACTAGCATTTTTCGATTCGATTCGGCGAAGCCCACAGACACTCTCTCTCCCTCACCATGAACGGATACGAGTTTGTTAACGTGGCGCGGATACGTCCGGACACGCCGACCTGCCCCAAGAAACTAAACCTCCTAGTTCTCCAGAAGTTTTTCGAAGCTAATGGGATCGTGGGGGTCACCAAGGTAGAACGCCTAAAGCTCCATGGTGACATCAAGATCACCTTCGCCGAGATGGGCATGCCCGCTCAACTCGCGGAGATCCCAGACATCAACGGCATTCCTTTTAAAATGTTTGCCTTCATGTGGGACAACTTGAAGCTGGGTGTAATCTCCCACGCCGAAATTGCCCACATGGACCAAGCAGAGCTGAGTGAGCTCCTCAAGGAGCAGCAGCTCCAAGTTGTGAAGAAGCTGTCCGACACCACTGCCCTCATCGGACACCACTCCACCCTACCCAAGGAAGCTCAACTGGCGTGGGTAACTATGCCAGTCAAGCCCTACTGCAGACCGAAACGGTGTTACAAATGCCAGCACTATGGACACACTGTAAACAAATGTGAGGCGCAGGAAGACACCTGCTCCATGTGTGGCAGCCCTGGACACCGCTACACGGCCTGCCCCAACACAGAGAAAAAATGCGTTGCCTGTGGTGGCCCACACTCCTCCGCCGACCGGACCTGCCCCAGATGGAAGGAGGAATGCAGGGTAGCCAAGGCTCGTCTTGAGAAAAAACTGAGCTACAAAGAGGCCCTCCTTGCTGTACGCTCCCAAGAAAAGAAAAAACCAGCAGTAAAGAAAAACCAAGAAAAGAAAACTCAACAGAAGCAGCCCACCACACAGAACCAAGAACACCACGTGGCCCGTGGTGCTGAAGCCCACGCGGCCAGTGGTGCTGAAGCCCACGCGGCCAGTGGTGCTGAAGCCCACGTGGTCAACCTCTCCCTCTCTGAATTCTTCCACACCTATGAGGACTTAAAATACGAGGAAGACGAACAAGAAGACCCAAACACAAACGAATGGACAATTCAAGAGAGCAAGAAGAGAAGGAGAGAGAGAAGAAAATCGACATCAAGCGAAGAAGACCAAGACATCCCCTCCACACAAGAAACCAAAACACAATCAAGCCGACCAAGCACTGAACATCCATTGCCCAACCCAACACGCACCTGACGCCTGACCTGACGCTTGACCTGACGCTTGACCTGACGCTAGCCTGGCCTTGTCTTGTCGCCTCCCGGCCGCGTCCAGCCGGGTTGTTGCTGCTGCCCCCATCTTATAATCCCTCACGCAAGCGGTGTTTAGCCACTGCATCTGTTCTCTC
>NW_024753888.1:0-4434 GCF_018991925.1 Homarus americanus
TCACCGTCACCACCGTTGAAGTGTGTGTACCACGGAGCGTTAGGTACACCATCACCACCGTGGGAGTGTGTGTACCAGGGAGTGTTAGCTTCACCATCACCACCGTGGCACTGTGTGTACCAGGGAGCGTTAGGTTCACCATCACCCCCGTGGGAGTGTGTGTACCAGGGAGCATTAAGTTCACCATCGCCACCGTGGGAGTGTGTGTTCAATGGAGCGTTAGGTTCACCGTCAACACCCTGGGAGTGTGTGTACCAGGGAGCGTTAGGTTCACCATCACCACCTTGTGAGTGTGTGTACCAGGGAGATTTAGGGTCACCATCACCATCGTGGGAGTGTGTGTACCAGGGAGCGTTAAGTTCACCGCCGTGGGAGTGTGTGTACCAGGGAGCGTTAGGTTCACCGCAGTGGGAGTGTGTGTACCTGGGAGCGTTAGGTTCACCATCACCACCGTGGGAGTGTGTGTACCAGGGAGTGTTAGGTTCACTGTCGTGGGTGTCTGTGTACCAGGGAGCGTTAGGTTCACCATAACCACCGAGGGAGTGTGTGCACGAGGGAGCGTTAGGTTCACCGTCACCACCATAGGAGTGTGTGTACCAATGAGCGTTAGTTTCACCATCACCACCGTAGGAATGTGTGCCAGGGACCGTTAGGGGTCATCTTCACCACTGTGGGGAGTGTGTGTACCAGGGGCGTGGGTTCACCATCACCACCGTCAGGTGTGTGTGCCAGGGGCGTTAGGTTCACCATCGTCAGTGTCTGTGTGCCAGGTTCTGCATCACCACTGTGTGAGGTGTGTGTGCCAGGGAGCGTTGGGTTCACCGTCACACCGTGGGAGTGGGTGTGCCACGGGCGGTGGGTACACACCATCACCGTGGGAGTGTGTGTACCAGGGAGTGTTAGGTTCACCATCACCACCGTGGCAGTGTGTGTACCAGGGAGCGTTAGGTTCACCGTCACCACCTTGGGAATGTATGTACCAGGGAGAGTTAGGGTCACCATCACCATCGTGCGAGTGTGCGTACCAGGGGCGATTAGGTTCACCGTGGGAGCGTGTGTACCAAGGCGTTAGGTTCACCGCGTGCGGTGTATTGTTGCCAGGGAGCGTTAAGTTCACCATCACCCCAGTGGGAGTGTGTGTACCAGGGAGTGTTAGTTTCACCATCGTGGGTGTCTATGTACCAGGGAGCGTTAGGTTCACCATCACCACTGTGTGAGTGTGTGTACCAGGGAACGTTAGGTTCACCGTCACCACCTTGGGAGTGTGTGTACCAAGGAGCGTTAGGTACACCATCACCACCGTGGGAGTGTGTGTACCAGGGAGTGTTAGGTTCACCATCACCCCCGTGGGAGTGTGTGTACCAGGGAGCATTAAGTTCACCATCACCACCGTGGGAATGTGTGTTCAATGGAGCGTTAGGTTCACCGTCACCACCGTGGGAGTGTGTGTAACAGGGAGCGTTAGGTTCACCATCACCACCTTGGGAGTGTGTGTACCAGGGAGATTTATGGTCACCTTCACCATCGTGGGAGTGTGTGTACCAGGGAGCGTTAAGTTCTCCGCCGTGGGAGTGTGTGTACCAGGGAGCGTTAGGTTCACCGCAGTGGGAGTGTGTGTACCAGGGAGCGTTAGGTTCACCATCACCACCGAGGGAGTGTGTGCACGAGGGAGCGTTAGGTTCACCGTCACCACCATAGGAGTGTGTGTACCACGGAGCGTTAGTTTCATCATCACCACCGTGGGAGTGTGTACCAGAGACCGTTAGGGTCATCTCCACCACCGTGGGAGTGTGTGTACCAGGGAGCGTTAGGTTCACCATCACCACCCTGGGAATGTGTGTACAAGGGAGCGATAGGTTCACCATCGTGGGTGTCTGTGTACCAGGGAGCTTTAGGTTGACCATCACCACCGTGGGAGTGAGTACCAAGGAGCGTTAGGTTCACCATCACCACCGTGGGAGTGCCTGTACCAGGGAGCGTTAATTTCACCATCTCCAGCGTGGGAGTGTGTGTAAAAGGGAGCATTAGGTTCACGATCACCAACGTGGGAGGGTGTGTACCAGTAAGCGTTAGGTTCACCACCGTGGGAGTGTGTGTGTTACCACGGAGCATTAGGTTCACCACCGTGGAGTGTGTGTACCAGGGAGTGTGAGGTTCACCACCGTGGGAGTGTGTGTGTACCAGGGAGCATTAGGTTCACCACCGTGGGAGTGTGTGTACCAGGGAGCATTATGTTCACCATCAACACCATGGGAGTGTGTGTAAGAGGGAGCATTACGTTCACCATCACCACCGTGGGAGTGTTTGTACCAGGGAGCGTTAGATTCACCATCACCACCGTGGGAGTGTGTGTACCAGGAAGCGTTAGGTTCACCATCACCACCGTGGGAGTGTGTGTACCAGGAAGTGTTAGGTTCATCATCACCACTGTGGCAGTGTGTGTTCAAGGGAGCGTTAGGTTCACCATCACCACCGTGGGAGTGTGTGTACCAGGGAGCGTTAGGTTCACCATCACCACCGTGGGAATGTGTGTACCAGGGAGAGATAGGGTCACCATCACCACCGTGAGAATATTATTGTACCCGAGGAGCGTTAGGTTCACCGCAGTGGGAGTGTGTGTACCAGGGAGCGTTAGGTTCACCATCACCACCGTGGGAGTGTGTGTACCAGAGAGTGTTAGGTTCACCATCGTGGGTGTCTGTGTACCAGGGGGCGTTAGGTTCACCATCATCACCGAGGAAGTGTGTGCACGAGGGAGCATTAGGTTCACCGTCACCACCATAGGAGTGTGTGTACCAAGGGAGCGTTAGGTTCACCATCACCACCGTGGGAGTGTGTGTACCAGGGAGCGTTAGGTTCACCATCACCACCGTGGGAATGTGTGTACCAGGGAGAGTGAGGGTCACCATCACCATCGTGAGAGTGTGTGTACCAGGGAGCGTTAGGTTCACCGCAGTGGGAGTGTGTGTACCAGGGAGCATGAGGTTCACCATCACCTCCGTGGGAGTGTGTGTACCAGGGAGCATGAGGTTCATCATCACCTCCGTGGGAGTGTGTGTACCAGGGAGTGTTAGTTTCACCATCGTGGGTGTCTGTGTACCAGGGAGCGTTAGGTTCACCATCACCACAGTGGGAGTGTATGTACGAGGGAGCGTTAGCTTCACCGTCACCACCGTAGGAGTGTGTGTACCAGGGAGCATTAGTTTCACCATCACCACCGTGGGAGTGTGTGTACCACGGAGCGTTTGGGTCATCTTCACCACCGTGGGAGTGTGTGTACCAGGGAGCGTTAGGTCCACCATCACCACCGTGGGAGTGTGTGTACCAGGGAGTGTTAGGTTCACCATCACCACCGTGGGAGTGTTTGTACCAGGGAGTGTTAGTTTCACCATCGTGGGTGTCTGTGTGCCAGGGAGCGTTAGGTTCACCATCACCACCGTGAAGTGTGTGTACCATGGAGCGTATACCATCAGCACTAGTAAGTGTATGTGCCACAGGCGTTAGCTTCTGCATCAACAGGGTAGGGAGTGTGTGTACCAGGGAGCGTTAGGTTCTATCACCACCGTGGGGAGTGTGTGTGCCAGGGGTGTTGGGGTCTACCATCACCACCGTGGAAGTGTGTGTACCAGGGAGTGTGGGTTCCACCATCGTGGGTGTCTGTGTGCAGGGCGTTAGGTTCACCATCACCACTGTGGGAGTGTGTGTTCCAGGAAGCGTTATGTTCATCATCACCACCGTGGGAGTGTGGATACCAGGGAGCGTTAGGTTCACCATCACCACCGTGGGAGTGTGTGTAACAGGGAGTGTTAGGTTCACCATCACCACCGTGGGTGTGTGTGTACCAGGGAGTGTTAGGTTCAACATCGTGGGTGCCTGTCTGCCAGGGAGCAAGAGAATTACCATCACCACCGTGGGAGTGTATGTACCAGGGAGCGTTAAGTTCACCATCACCATCGTGGGAGTGTGTGTACCAGTAAGCGTTATGTTCACCATCACCACCGTGGGAGTGTGTGTACCACATACCGTAAGGTTCACCATCACCACCGTGGGAGTGTGTGTAAAAGGGAGCGTTAGGTTTACCATCACCACCATGGGAGTGTGTGTACCAGGGAGCGTTAGGTTCACCGTCACCACCGTGGGAGTGTGTGTACCAGGGAGTGTTAGGTTCACCATCACCACCATGGGAGTGTGTGTACCACGGAGCGTTAGGTTCACCGCAGTGGGAGTGTGTGTACTAGGGAGCGTTAGGTTCACCATCACCATCGTGGGAGTGTTTGTACCAAGGAGTGTTAGGTTCACCATCGTGGGTTTATGTGTACCAGGCAGCTTTAGTTTCACCATCACCACCGAGGGAGTGTGTGCACGAAGGAGCGTTAGGTTCACCGTCACTACCATAGGAGTGTGTGTACCAGGGAGCGTTAGTTTCACCATCAC
>NW_024753889.1:0-13410 GCF_018991925.1 Homarus americanus
TGTATTGAAATATATCGAGGAAATAAATGATGTATAGATACTTGTATTAACTGTGTTCAAGTACGGTTAATGCTGCAACACTTCTGGACTAGAACCTTGAACTCAGGTGTCAAGCCCTAAGCCAAGATTTCACCATGAAGGGTTCAGTAAAAGAGAAATTGGATTCATTTCAGTGTTAGATGTCAAAGTGTGTCTCACCTGACCTGATCCAGTAATCGTTGGGACCTCGGAGGGAGGAGTGTGTGTGACTCTGGCCAGCGAGCTGTGGGTGGTAGTTAGTGGGAAGACATGTACTGTACTGTGCGTTTGTGTATGTTTGTTTTCTAAACCTCTTCACCGCAGACAACAACTTATAGTGTATACTAGAGTTGCATAGTACTGGTATGCTCAGCTGGTCATAATTAACTGTGTACGGGCACAAACACTTTCTGTCCACATAATGTACACAAACTATCGCCCAGGAGAAGACTTAGTTCACAAGTACTGTTGGATTAAACTCTGGGAGCCCCACAGGGTTACAGACCTCCTTTCCGCTTGTGTAGATAAACCCCTCAGTGAATTATGACCCCGATTTTCCAATATTGGAGTTAAAATCAATATTGAAGAAATGATTTATAATGATATATTAAATATAGTGGATGTTACCCCAACACCGCCAGTCTAAAAAAAATAAAAGGATTACAAGGTTGTCTTGTAATTGATCATATGTTTTATCAACACGAGGCTTTTAGTAGGAAGTTTGCAGTTTATTCAGTTAATATTAACGATGGCAATTCAATGGTATCTTTCTAGGCACACAAACAGTTTAAGAGAAGTCAAGGAAAGAAATTACAAACACAATACAATACTATAGGCACTAACTAGTATGTACAGTACAGCAATTGATAACTTCACAGATAAAAAAAACTTTATTCCTTGAATGAATATGAACCAGATAGCCTAACACGGGAATAATGAATGTCTTTGCTCCTTGATAAAATCTCTTAAACGCATTTATTTTAATCACATCAGTCTGGCTCTTCCTTGTCCTGATCTCATCACACGACTAAGTCCTTAAGAAAAACACATCTCGTTGACTCTGATATGTCACAATTTCCGCCTGTGGTCCTGACAAAGATGCTTTTAGGAACTCAATCAAACCAATTTAGCAACTAATTTGTGCCCATCTGAGTATGCATGTGTCCGATTTTGTGAATATAATAACTCAAACAAACATTAATGACCTTTAAGCAAACTTGGCAAGAGGATATATCATGATGTCATCCCATACGAGTTCGATTAACAGTATTTTCCGTCGTTATTGTCCAGTTAGAAACATCTAAAACTTTTTTGTGGTGCGGCGTAGGATTAAGTCTCCCCTTGTGATAAACACCTGTCAGACTTCCAATGTCTACAATTACTTTCTCCAGTTCTCAGAAAGTTGCCCCTGTACACACCACCCCAACCCCTAAAGTCGGTACCTTTAACAACTTGGGTGAATATCGATTTTTTGACAGTTCTGCTGCAAATGTATGTTTTGTTTTTCAGATTGTTTCAACTAGCAATAACCTTTTCCTGTTATCCCAGACGTCTTCGAACCCTTTGGTAAGTGTTAGTATCAGGGTATTTTTTGCCAAATTTCCTGAATTTCGCCACTCGAATTTTTCCTATATAAAATTGTTCATTTCGTCTACCCACAGTTCCTCTGTACAGTCATGCCTCAAGGCCTTGTTCTTGCTCCCTCCCTTTTCCTTTACATATGAATAACCTGTCAATAACCGGAACTTGTAAAGACGACACCAATCATAATAACAATCTTACGGACGGCCTCCCAGCAGACTACTTCCAATTTCAACTCTGGTATCACTGCCATCACCTGGAAACCAATAGCTCGGTAACATTTAATGTCTTCAACAACATATTTATTGTATATTCGCTCCACATTATAAATCAAAGACTACTGAAACGTGGTATTCAACGTATTAGTTATCATCTTTAAACTTACTTCACTCACAAGAAAAAGAAAATACTGAAGTCACTACATTTGTTCCTACTTCTAGTTTCTCTCAACTATTCACATTGTAACTTAAGGTTTATATTCCCTCACTTCTCTGACATTAAAGATTTCTATCTGAATCTTATTTAAACCTCTACCACATAATCCATCTCACCCCTCAAGTCCCTCACTCCGAGTCAGTCATTCAGTATCCTCCACTTCCGTATTCTATCACCCAGTATAATGGTCAATTCTCTAATGCAGTTCACACTATCACTCTCGCCTATTTCAACTCGGACACGCTCTACTTGATTGCTTAATCGTATGCCATCAACGCACTGCTAAAACAACATATAAACGACTCTCTCTCTCTCTCTCTCTCATTCCTCCCAGCGAGCGACGCTATAACACGTCTTCCCTGTTACACATAAGCGCCAGCTCTTCTAATGCACAGTATACAGGCACCTTCAGCTAACATCCGCAAATTAATATTCTCCCCGACACGGTGTCAGCCAAACACTGCACGAGCCCAGGGCACATTGTCGCCAGTGTCACTTTGTATATCGCTGCTGTCACGGGCGACTCCTGTCACGGGCGACTCCTGTCACGGGCGTCTCCTGTCACGGGCGACTCCTGTCACGGGCGACTCCTGTCACGGGCGTCTCCTCTTACATTCTCCGTAAAAAATTAACAACAAAATGAGACTGAGAGGATAAGAGAGTAAATAAAGGATAATATTATTATTCTTTATCTATTAATCTTATTTATCATTTCTTTTTTGAGAGAGAAAGTTGTGGAATTCGAAAATTGAGAGTAAATGAAAAACTTGAGGATGTGGGGAACGTATATGAGAGAGAGAGACGGAGTGTTGAAGAATGAAAGACTAAGAGTTTTAATGTAACATAGACGCAGGTATTGTACAGTAGGCGCCAGCTGAACATTGAGTCCTACTGTATGGAGAACATTTGGATTTTGTCCTTAATCCTAACATTTAAGTTCTGTTTGTCTGTGACCTTTTACGGGCGTGGTTCATTGATCAGTCAGTGAGAGGTAGAAGCTCTGTGGGGTATATTAATGAGGCCTGTCACGGTTATTATTAACAAGGGGTAGTTAGCTAAAGTGTCTCTGTTAACTTGAAACTACTTTCTAACAAATACTTAAAAGCGATTTAATAGCAACTTTGAAATTCACTAACATGGTCAATCTAACCTCCAGTGATTTCTTTAGCTGTAAGACTTAGGCTCACTGCTAGTGATTCTGTCATGATGGAAAGACTTATTATACATATATTATTTTGTTCAATAATTCTGAGAAAAAACATCAAATTTAACAAAACTGTCAGTACTTCTCCAACTACAGGTGTCGACCTCAACGAAAGCAGAAGAAAAAATTACGATATCACTCTGGTGCAAAACTACACCGGAGGCACTTGGAGCCAGAAGCACGAGTACAGCATGACGAAGAGCAAACCTGGTGGCCGCCAACACCGTTAGTAAGCTCCTCTTAGTCGTCGCCCTCGACTCCCTACAGATGTCAGCTCTCTGTATAAAACGTTAGTGCGTAAATGTTTATGTGTCCCTTCAGCAATATATTGATTTTTACAGACACGCATACAAATAGGAGAAAAAAGCGGTGTATTTCAAACTAGAAATAAATTTTACCGTGCGATGTTAAATTGTTTTACCAAAACTACAGAAATTGTGAAAGCATAGTGAGAATATGGTTCAACAGGGTGGACTGTTATGAACAAAACCCCTGCTGAAGTACATGAGTTCAGGTTTATTCCCCGCCACTGGCCGTGTTCTCTGGTCACCATCGGTCAGCTGTGTAGAGGCAGCCACACAGCTCAATGAATACATGATAATTCACAATACCTGAATACGTAAAACACAAAGCTATTGCAAATAATAATAATAATATGGCAAATATAATAATGACTACTTAAACAAAATATTAGTAATGATCAAGATATTATTTCTAGAGAATTACTGAATTCTTAAAGTACCGCGTAAGTGAATGGTCACGGAGTGGAGGATTCTCTCTTTGTACAGTAGCCCTTGTACAGTTACGTGTACAGCAGTAGCCCTTGTGCACTTGTCAGTAAATGAGAGCACTTTAGGGTGCCTTTGTCAATGGCGGAGCTACCCTTTGGTGAATTTGGAACTTGCATATATATATATATATATATATATATATATATATATATATATTTCATTAGCCCAATAAAGCACGCGGACTTCTACATACAATCAACACCTCAACCCGCCAGGATTCGAACCCGCGACCCACAATCCTATGACTGTGACCGGGGAACGCTAACCGCTGGACCACCAGGATACTAAAAGCAGTCCTAGACTTTGTTATATTTCACACAAAGCCTGTAATTCACATCTTCAGGGGTGAGTACAGACTAGTCTGTAATCACCCCTGAAGATGTGAATTACACGAAAGCGCTTGGGAACTTCGTGTTTTCTTCTTTCCTTGTGGTTATCAGCATATATATATATATATATATTATATATATACACCGTACGGAACATCTAACCACAAATCACTCTAGTTTATTATAAAGATGTTATTATATGTAATCATGTAATCTCCCTCCCTGTATACAAATTAAATGTCAATGTTTTTGTCATATACATTCTCTTATAGTAAATAGCCGGGGCCACTTGAAATGTTCCCTGACACACTTTATCTCTCCCTCACGACCTTATTTCATAAGATTCTTTAAGTCAGTAATATGAAAAGTCTTTGTTTTGAGTCAATTCCATTTACTTTTTTAAATTCTTTAACAAGCACCTTAATATCTTCATAAAAACTATGTAAAAAAAAATCTATTCTATATATATATGTATTTCTCTGTCTGTCTGTCTCCGGCGGTCACCACACCACAAGGCAACACTTCCTGCTGGTGGTGGTAAACACACCGCATCACCCCTGGGTTGATCTCTTTCACAAAACAATTAGGAAGTTGATGAACGCCATTATCGCCCCAAGACGCTGTGCCTCAAATTACAATTGTTTAATAATTGAAGGAGAATTAAGAGGAACGAACTAATGAGTCATTTTCAGGACATCGTTTAGTGTCTTTATAAAGTTTCTGAAAAATATAACTAATTAATGAATAATTCGATATGTCCATGAGAAGGAAAACGTTTTTTTATCATATATTGACGACCATAACTCTGTGTGTGTGTGTGTGTGTTCTAAGATTGTTACTACGATAACTCAGTCAACGTTGGACTGATTTTAATTAAAAACTAGTGCTGAGGTAGGTACCCCATTTGAAGAGAAGCTACGACCCTTTTGGTGTCAAAATATACAAATTAGGTACGTAATTTGTGTTTTTGTTTTCATTCTAACTTGCGTCCAACACATTATATATGACCATGGCCCTCCTAATTTAGTAGTCTCAGTAGTAGTAGTATAGCTCATTATCTTATCTAAATTACGTTCATGCTGTATATAAGGTGTAAAGTGTAAAGTGGGAAAATTAATTAAATATATTGAAGATGAATAAGGAGACAGGTAGTGTGAGAGCCATGGTGAAACTGTGATGGTAATTCTAAAAATGGGAAAGGTATTGGTGTGAAGTAGTCATGTTATCAGAGGTGTGGTGATAGTGTTGGTGAAGGCGTGGAAGAGGTGTAGTGATGATGGTGGACGTGTGGTGATGGTGGTGGTGGTGGTGGTGGTGAAAGTGTGGAAGAGGTGTAGTGATGATGGTGGAGGTGTGGTGATGGTGGTGGTGAAGGTGTGGAAGAGGTGTAGTGATGATGGTGGAGGTGTGGTGATGGTGGTGGTGAAGGTGTGGAAGAGGTGTAGTGATGATGGTGGACGTGTGGTGATGGTGGTGGTGAAGGTGTGGAAGAGGTGTAGTGATGATGGTGGAGGTGTGGTGATGGTGGTGGTGAAGGTGTGGAAGAGGTGTAGTGATGGTGGACGTGTGGTGATGGTGGTGGTGAAGGTGTGGAAGAGGTGTAGTGATGATGGTGGAGGTGTGGTGATGGTGGTGGTGAAGGTGTGGAAGAGGTGTAGTGATGATGGTGGAGGTGTGGTGATGGTGGTGGTGAAAGTGTGGAAGAGGTGTAGTGATGATGGTGGACGTGTGGTGATGGTGGTGGTGAAGGTGTGGAAGAGGTGTAGTGATGATGGTGGAGGTGTGGTGATGGTGGTGGTGAAGGTGTGGAAGAGGTGTAGTGATGATGGTGGACGTGTGGTGATGGTGGTGGTGAAGGTGTGGAAGAGGTGTAGTGATGATGGTGGACGTGTGGTGATAGTGGTGGTGAAGGTGTGGAAGAGGTGTAGTGATGATGGTGGAGGTGTGGTGATGGTGGTGGTGAAGGTGTGGAAGAGGTGTAGTGATGATGATAGTGGTGGTGGCTGAACTGGTTATGATGGTGGTGGCAGCGAAGATGGTAATGATGTTGATCGAGTTGTCAGAGCTTGAGTAAAGACGCAGTTAAAATGGTTATGTGATTAAGTCTTACCTCCATTAAGGGTGTAGATGGCACCTTTTCTGACTGAATGACTGATTGACTGACTGACTGACTGAAAGAATCTTTATTTACTCTTCTCTATCTCTGTCTTGTCATTTTCCTTCGTTGTTCAATGATAAAATAAGAGTGAATTATTAACGTCTTCATAACTATACCCTGTTGCAGATGAAGGCTAGTGAAAAGTATCTCAGAACACGTCTTTACCGAGAACTCTACCCGGGTTACTCTTAAATATCATTGACAAATACACTACGTGATCAGTATAGTTTAAATAAACCTTCGAAATATTGGTTGTCAGACGTTAAGCTCTCAAGATAAACTTTTCCTCAAGTTTCACGGAGATTATTTCACTTTGATATCACCGTTGAGAAAAAGGATGAATAAAATTAGCATACAAAAGGCAAGATCAAAACAGGATATGGGACAATATCTGAAGGTAATATGTTTTCCTATTTTGCTAACTCAATGATGCAAACAAATTGTCCAGTCAAGCTTATAGATCGGCTCCGGCAGTTCAGAAATTTTGTTCAAGGGTCATTAGAGATTCATGTGTGCAAATCGAATTCAGAATCAATTTCCTGCCAATAAATTTTTTGTCAACTTTTCGTTTGTGGACATTTACTATACTGAGGTACCCGCCCTGGTGAAGGAGAGGCTGTCTTGTAGCCTTGTAGCGTTTACTACGGTGGAATGTTCACTATATTGTGGTGCTCACTACGGTGTGGTACTGACTATGGTGTGGTACTCACTAAAGTGTGGTGCTCACTATGGTGTAGTGTTGACTATGGTGTGATGCTCATTATGGTGTGGTACACATTGGTGTGTGGTGACAACTGTGGTGTAGTACTCGCAATAGTGTTATTGTTTGTTTTTTTACGGGCATTAGCCCACCCGGGCACAGGTCATTGACCCAGCTTGTGTCTCCCAGTAAAGCCTGTTTGTAAACGCTCTATACGTACTTAAGTGTTATGTCCAATATTCAATTACGTGTATTGTTGAGCCCCTGTTTATTAATCATTGTTGGCATCAAATTCCAAACTGACCTAGACAGCAATGCTTTTGTTAGTATGTAATTTATACAAAATTCACATTTGCCAGAGCTTCGTATTTCTCATGTATTTTAATGAACTTCACAAAAACTTGGCACCGTGTAAATTAAAACTAACAACAAAAATCTGATATGACACAAGCGGGGACTAGGGTGGACGGGTCTGGTAGTTTCAACCTCGCTGTGGCAACAGAACACTTGAGCCATCACCAAATATTATATACACCATACATCAGAGTGAATACCGGTGTTGAGTTAAAAAAAATTGGCCACCACACTACAACATGACACTATCACCACACTACAACATGACACTATCACCACACTACAACATGACACTATCACCACACTACAACATGACACTATCACCACACTACAACATGACACTATTACCACACTACAACATGACACTATTACCACACTACAACATGACACTATTACCACACTACAACATGACACTATCACCACACTACAACATGACACTATCACCACACTACAACATGACACTATTACCACACTACAACATGACACTATTACCACACTACAACATGACACTATTACCACACTACAACATGACACTATCACCACACTACAACATGACACTATCACCACACTACAACATGACACTATCACCACACTACAACATGTAAACAATAGGACAAAAGAACTAATATTGTTACCATGAGAAGTTAGACGTCAAGTATTCTTGTTAGTGACTGTCAATACCTCCAGCATGAACTCGCAGTGCCTAGTGAAACTGAGGATGTCTTGTACTATCGGCAACGTGGATTCCAAAGTTAACCGTAGTGTTTGGAACATTCACACTGGTGGGAGAAAACACTACGACCCGTACTCTGCCACTCTCAGACTCCTGGAACCTCCAAAAGACCTTCACTATTCTGACAACTGGAAGAACGCCTCTCCACCAAAATCCCTCGAATTATCTAGTTCTTAATTCTTGGAACCATAAATCTGTTCTATTTCCCCACTCTTTCTCCTCCCTTCCCCTCTCCTTTCACCAGCTTCCCAATCTTCTTCCTCCTAAACCAGAAACTGTCAGCCTAAGGTGGATCCTCTGATTCTGAATGGTGATTGGTCGCCACCCCCACCGTGTTAACAAGATCACCCAATCAGCGACCAGGTTGAGAGCGTTCCCATCATGATAGTGGCCTTTTTGGATGCCGGAGATTCCTTTAATAAGGTAACGGCTAGACGTCGTTAACCTTAATTGACAACGAGACGAAGGGGCAATTTAGCTCCTCACGCCCCTTCTTCTTCCCCCTGATTGGTTATATAATAGTTTGAGCAAGGAACAACCATGCTGCCAATATATTACTATGTTTCCTTTCTTTTCTTTTATCTAGGGCGAGGGATGCCGAAAAACAATATATTAACTTACATATGCTATTTTATACCTACTATTTTATTTGTGTCTCTGAGTGGTAGATGGAGGGTTTTATATACAGGTCGAAACATATGCTGCGGAGCTAGCATTGACGACACGCAGTAAGGTAGTCTGGTCAGGTACATGACAGTCAATCATGCTCCAACACGACAAGGCGTCCAGAGAGGTGAGGTCATCATCCCTCCCTACTGTAATTAACCAATCGTAAACACCCTCATCTAATTACTTTCTCTGGTGCACCAATATTATATAGTCTGATAATTAACACTCTCAAATATCTTATATTCGTTGTCTACTCCATCTGTATCCTCGACATAGCTGCAGAATTTACCTCTGCGATCACTTCATAATTGTTACACAGCTGCTCTTGATGACATTCATATTCAGTTTGCTGTGTTTGTAAATCCTCTGAAACTTGTGTCATCATCACCAGCACCGTTGCTAACTCCTGCACCAGAACTGTATAATCGGCTTGAACATAATTGCAGCACAGCTCTCACGGTCAGACTGCTTTTGTTTGATTGTTTATATTATTACACGCTAAAGAGTCGAGGTGATAACTAAAGTGAGGAGAGTCATTACAACTTGTGATGAGGAACTGAAATGAA
This sequence comes from Homarus americanus, assembly GCF_018991925.1. NCBI lineage: Eukaryota > Metazoa > Arthropoda > Malacostraca > Decapoda > Nephropidae > Homarus > Homarus americanus. The sequence continues at coordinate 9,539 of NW_024753889.1, forward strand.
GATATACGGAAAAGCTGACGATAAAAATGGAATAAAAATAATAATGAAACAGTGGATATGAATATTCCTAAACGCAGAGATAAAAGTGACCAATGATATCGATCCATGGTGTTAAATGAATGAAAACTATGAGAGTGGGGTGATGGTGGTGGGAACAGGGAGAGGAACTTATTAAGGCTCTTTAACTCTTATATTTTTACTAGCTGCATATTAAAAAGGAGAAATTAAGGAAGTCCTATTTATTTTTATTTTTATTTTTATTTTTTTTTATTTATTTATTTATTTATTTTTTTTTTTTTTTTTGCCCTTGGAAGAGCAATCATAGGTTCCGGAACGAGTGTGTTTATATCTGAGAGTTTATTCTTGTGTGTGAGTTTGTGTCTGTGTGTCTTTATATTAGTTGTTGTGTGTTTTGTGTGAGTATGTGTGATCTTGCGTGTGTCTGAGAATTTTGTTGTTGTACAGTTTTTGTATATTTCTGTGTATGTGTGTTTACGAGTGATTTGAGAATATGCAGATGTATTTGTGTGTTAGTACTGTATGTGCTTTTGTCTGTATAGTGACGCATACACACACACCCACACACCGAGGTTCAGGGTTCGAGCTGCGGCACTGTGGGTCTTGTAGCGTCGGCCATGATGCTGTTGGTCTGTTATTACAATCCTATAACAATCAGGCAGACAAGCTGTGTTAAGCCACAGTATCTACTTCTACCTGCCATCCATGTGTTGTCCTTCCACTCAACATTATTCACCCTGTCACTTGGGATGTATGTACGTACAGTAGCTAAAACAACTATCTGTGCATACTGTGTGGGAAACAATATGAGACCATGGACGATAAATTTTGGTATATGAAGGCTCTCACTAGTCACACCTAAAATTTTGGAGCATCTCAACCCCCGCCTGCACAGATAGTTGTTTTAGCTACTGTACGTCTCTTGTATTTACTTTCTGAAGAAAACCCTGTGTGGTCAGAACGGTAGAGCATTATACGGTATACAGGTAATTTTCCAGTCACATACTTCAGTCCCTGCTGGGGGGATGGGGTGGGTGGGGGGGTGAGGGTAGATTGTCTAGTACCCGACTTGTATATGAGAGTGAAAACAAGGAACTCGTCCGTCACAATAATATTACAGAAAATTTCTCTACACATGATAAAGGAAAATCTATGTGGAAGAGAATTAGGAATAGCCATAAAGTTATATATGAAAATAGACGTTAATGAAAAATGTGTCAGGTTAATATAATAGTTAATTAAGAATATTATGTCGGGGATATGAAACAGCCAGTAGTAAAATGAAAATAATTCAGTGATAAAACTTCAGTTTAACGTAATTCCCTTCTTCAGAATATGATTTAATTTATCTTTAAAGATTAATTAAATGTGAAATGTCAGAGACCAAACATACGAAGGTTTTTAATGAATACTTTACTTCTGTAAGTATATATTCTACATCTATACACCATTAATTAAATGGATTATCCTTGCATACAAGAAATATATAAAAATTCTCTTTAAATAACCCGAATAACGTCTAGAGCCTGTGTAATTTATTATAAACAACTTTCTTGAGAGCTGAAGTTTTTATTTTGTTCATAAATAAGAAACAGAATATCATAGGAATAAACACATTTTCATATTTTTTCTCCGTGGAGACGTCGGTGGCGCCACAGATGTCGCCATAGGCTATGAATTATCCATAAGGCAGCCGCCAGGCCTCCCTGATGCACGTGTTTACTTCACACGCTGCGCCCCTACCCACTCTCCTCTCACACCACCTCTGTCTTCCTCCCTTAGGAACAGTAGAAGTTTTTGTCGTGATTTTAAATAATTAATTTAAGCAATAGAAAAGGACCAATTTTGACGTTTAATTTTAGGCTTCCAGTAAAGGCAAACTGATCCTAACACAGTAAGTATTAGCCACCTGGAATTAGTTGTCACCTCCACACCACAGGAATATAAGTATTGTATGAAGAAACAGAGAAGAAATAATATAATGTATAAAGAAAAAACGAACAGTATGGTATCGATGATAGAGCTGTAGTGTGCCGCTTGCCCCTCATCGTGCTAGACCCCACTAGTCGGCTGAAAACTGTCACCCAGCTGAACATTGCAGATTTTCTCCGTTTACTCCCGTTTCCTCCTGTTTTAAAACTATAGCCTTGGTGGAGATGGGGGCATGGCACTCATCGGACATGTAGCGAGAATGGTCAGTTATAATTGATAGAGCTACACATTGTAAATAGAATCATCAACCCATCAATCAAACACTCACTTTAAAATCTCATGAAGTACACAGCTGCAGTCCTCCTGACAATGTACTTTGAGAAATAACAGCATAGTCAATCACATACTACCATTAGTGTAATGACTCATACCTTACTACCTAGCAGTTGTTTATACATGTACAATAAACTCTTAAGAATATACAAAGACAAAACTGTACAGTACTAGTAATTCAAAATTTCTCTCTGAAGTGAACAAACGTCACACCTCCTGGTCGTCCTCACTATAAGGTTTCGCTTTAAACAGTCTCAGCGAAGTGTCTTCCTGAGGCAATTTAATTTTGTAAGTATACTGTACGGACCTCGGTAGAAAGATTTCGTTCAAAAAATAAAAATGCGTAAGGAATGTTACCTAGAATAATCAGCTTTATCTGGGATGCTAAACCTTGTAAATAAGAAATATAATTTATCTTCCAACAGGTCAGTAGCATCACCAAGAAAAAAAAATGCATTATGCGGTTTTTCAGAATCGAAAATTTTTCCCAAATATTCATCTTTAGAAACAATAATTGATTGTAGTTTTCCAGAATAAACATTTATAATGTTTAATAGTTTGTACTTATCATCGCCTAACCTTACAAATTATCATCATAAAAATTAATAATTTTCGTTTGAAAATATTTTATGTCGGTCATTCCCAGGATGAGTGAAAAAACTACGATGCCACCCTAGAAAGAAAATATCCCTGAGATGTCGTTACTTGTAAAAAGTAGCCAGTGGATGTCATTTTCGGAAAGAGAACAGCCCGGGGTATTATCCACAAAAAACAAGTCTCCATGGATTGTTGTCCCCAAGAAAAAGTTTTCATGAATGTCGTCTTGAGGTAGAGTCTGTAATAGTTGTAGCCAGGGAAAAAGATTCAAGTAAAAATTTACAAGTGTGTCGTCACAAAAAAAGTGTTGGTAACAGAGCAACACGAAGGAGTCTTCACACTGCTACAGTGTTTCGACATGACTTTCGCATTAACATGTCGCGGAAGTTTAATGTGTCGCAGGGTAGGGCGGGCAGCCTGGTGCTGTAGTGGTTGTTACGAGCTTTTGTTATTTACCAGGAACCGGGTGGTAACAGACCCCACAGACTCAAACAGATTTACTTAAATTCATGATCATGTTTAGCATAATGCTCCTTCAATATTAAGCGCTACTCAAGTATTCTGTATTACTATAGGAGAGAAGAAGTAAAGACTATGTTGGAATGTCCAGTGCAGCTTTTGCAACACACCGTGACCTAATGCATTTTAGGCGTATACCTTTTGTCCTAAATACCGCTTGTACCACCTTCATTAGACTGATGCGAAAGGTGATCTATGGCTTGTAGTACACTGAAAGTTACTTTGACAATGTAGTAATCCATAACTCTACTTGGAATGAACACTTGAAGTACCTTAGGGAGTTATGTGAAAGGTTACTAAAACACGGATTAACTGCTGGTCCCGGGAAATGTTTTTTTGCTCAACCAAAGATTAATTACTTAGGATGTCTCGCTTGGTGAAAATGAATCATCATTGCTAAAAGACAAAAGTAAATGCCATTGTGAACATGACTTTACCAAATAACAAAAATCTAATAAAAAAAATCAGTTTAG
>NW_024753890.1:0-7112 GCF_018991925.1 Homarus americanus
CGACTGAAGGGTGGAATCCCCCATCCATCCCCCACCATCCACACTCCATCCTGGAGGTGGAGAATGGTACCATCCGGCAGTTGGCAACAGGGTATCAGGACCCACTGACTGGGAAGGGTGTGAATCCCATCCCCCATCCACACTCCATCCTGGGAGGTGGAGAATGGTACCATCCGGTAGTTGGCAACGGAAGGTATCAGACCCACTGACTGGAAGGGTGGAATCCCCATCACCCATCCACACCCCATCCTGGGAGGAGAATGGTACCATCCGGTAGTTGGCAACGGAAGGTATCAGGACCCACCGACTGGAAGGCGGAACTCCCCATCACCCCATCCCCACCCCCCGTCCCCCATCCACACCCATCCTGGGAGGTGAGAATGGTACCATCCGGTAGTTGGCAACGGAAGGTTCAGGACCCACCAACTGGAAGGGCTGGAACTCCATCCCTCCACCCTCCCCCATCCTCACCCATCCTGGGAGGTGGAGAATGGCACCATCCGTCAGCGCCGACGGAAGGCATCAGGACCCACCCACTGGAAGAGGCGTGAAACCCCCATCCTCATCCCCCATCCCCATCATCCTCGCTCATCCTGGAGGTGGAGAATGGCACCATCCGTCAGGCGCCGACGGAAGGTATCAGGACCCACCGACGGAAGCGGCGAAACCCCATCCCCCCATCCTCCCCATCCTGCCCATCCTGAGGGAGAATGGCACCATCCGTCAGGCGCCGACGGAAGCGTATCAGACCCACCGACTGGTGGCGTGAATCCCATCCCCCCACCCCCCAAAAAAAAAAAAAAAAAAAAAATCCTGTCCCCATCACCCCCATCCCCATCCCTCCACCCTCCCCATCCCTCACCCATCCTGGGAGGTGGAGAATGCACCATCCGTCATGCCGACGGAAGGTATCAGGACCCACCCACGAAGGGCGGGAAACCCCCATCCCCCCCACCCCCCATTCCCATCCCTCGCCCATCCCAGAGGAGACGGCACCATCCGTCACGCCGACGGAAGGTATCAGACCCACCGACTGGTAAGGCGGAACCCCCATCCCCCCACCCCCCTCAAAAAAAAAAAAAAAAACCTGTCCCCAACCGCCTCCCCCATCCCCCATCCCCATCCTGCCCATCCTGGGAGGTGGAGAATGGCACCATCCGTCAGGGCGCCACGGAAGGTATCAGGACCCACTGACTGGGAAGCGGAATCCCATCCCCCCCATCCCCCCATCCCCATCCCCATCCTCGCCCATCCTGGGAAGTGGAGAATGGCACCATCCGTCAGGCGCCGACGGAAGGTATCAGGACCCACCGACTGGAAGGGCGTGGAAACCCCATTCCCCATCCCCCCCCATCCCCTCCCCCCATCCTCGCCCATCCTGGAGGTGGAGGGCACCATCCGTCAGGCGCCGACGGAAGGTATCAGGACCCACCGACTGGGAAGGTGAAACCCCCATCCCCCACCCCCAAAAAAAAAAAAAAAAAAAATCCTGTCCCCATCCGCCCCCATCCCCCCACCCCCATCCTCCATCCTCGCCCCATCCTGGGAGGTGGAGAATGGCACCATCCGTCAGGTGCCGACGGAAGGTATCAGGACCCACCCACTGAAGGGCGTGAATCCCATCCCCCCCCCATCCCCCATTCCCCATCCTCGCCCATCCTGAAGTGGAGAATGGCACCATCCGTCAGGCGCCGACGGAAGGTATCAGGACCCACAGACTGGGAAGGGCGGAATCCCCCATCCCCCCCATCCCCATTCCCCATCCTTGCCATCCTGAGGTGGAGAATGGCACCATCCGTCAGCGCCGACGGAAGGTATCAGACCCACCGACTGGTGGGCGGGAATCCCCATCCCCCACCCCCTCAAAAAAAAAAAATCCTGTCCCCATCCGCCCCCATCCCCCCATCCCTCTCATCCTCTCGCCCATCCTGAGGTGGAGAAACCATCCGTCAGGCGCCGACGGAAGGTATCAGGACCCACGCACTGGGAAGGGCGGAACCCCCATCCCCCCCACCCTCAAAAAAAAACCTCGCCCATCCTGGGAGGTGGAGATGGCACCATCCGTCAGGCGCCGACGGAAGGTATCAGGACCCACCCACTGGGAAGGGCGTGAATCCCCATCCCCCTCAAAAAAAAAAAAATCCGGTCCCCATCCCCGCCCATCCTGGAGGTGGAGAATAGCACCATCCGTCAGGCGCCGACGGAAGGTATCAGGACCCACCCACTGGGAAGGGCGTGGAATCCCATCCTCCCACCCCCCATCCCCATCCTCGCCCATCCTGGGAGGTGGAGAATGGCACCATCCGTCAGGCGCCGACGGAAGGTATCAGGACCCACCGACTGGGAAGGGCGTGGAATCCCCATCCCCCCACCCCCATCCTCGCCCATCCTGGGAGGTAGAATGGCACCATCCGTCAGCGCCGACGGATGGATAGAAGATACCAAACGGTATACTGAAGAGAACCTATACCCAGACACAAGTGTTGTAGTAAGAGATCGTCAGTACTACTAGTTTCATTTACAAGACAGAATACCCATAGCCAGGGAAAACAAAACTAATGTTGTATGAGGGTTTGCAGGTTATGTTAATGTATATATAAGACTTAAGCTATTATGGTGCTTGACCCAGGGTGTATTATTTGTAAGCCACTAACCTTACAATTGCATATAAACAATATCTGCCACAAGTAATCAATCTTAAATAGGCCCTTGAAACCTCAAGTATATTGAGCATTAGCTTGGGCTCTCTTTAGTTCAGCATTCAAATTAGAAGGTATTCTAAAGCTCAAAGCCAGTTAGAGAAAATAAGCTTATCTAGACCATTTAGTCACCATTAGGCCTCGACTGTGTATTTTGACATTAACTCGTTATGGCCGGCAGAGTTTTATATATTAAATAAAAATACAGTTTAATATTAGCTAAGGTCCTTCTCATTCAAGTGAATGCCTTGTTTTAGCCATTGGTAATTGAAAAGGACGTATTTTTAGCTTTTATTTAACCGAAAAGCAAATCCTGTCTGTCTGGGTATTACGACAAACGATATTCTATTAAGATATTCATAAATGCCGCTATTGCCCCAAATAGAAGTATAGCTTGAGTTTGATTCAGCAGTCTCTGTAAAATGGTAGTTATTTATAATAAGTGTCATTAACACTCAAGCGTATTATTAATTTGATTTGGAAGAATTAAGTATAAAGTGTTTTTCATTCCAATTTGTTCGGCGCCCAACGATGGCGCTTAAATATCGAAGCTCTGGTGACAAAACTTGATATCTTTTAAGAGAACCAGCGTTAGAAACGTGGAACTAGGCTTTCTTAATTATTAATCTATTTCATGAGTAGTTCGCTATACGTCAATTACTACAACAAGTCATTAATGAAGAACTAGACTACAGTACTGTAGTAATTGAGAATGAAACCAAGGTCGCTTATACTACAGCATACTGAATTCAGACCTTTGTTTAAAGAATCCAGTTGAATCAACTAAAATGGTCTCATGAGAGTAAATAGAGATTATTATTTTTAATTCCTGGAGATATATTTACAGTAATGTTTGTGGGGGAAAGTCTACCTCCAGGATTAACATTTAAATGCAGATCAGTCATATTTATATTGTTTTTATTGTTTGTTAATATGTTGCAAGATTATTTTCTATTCATCACCCAAAAGTGTTACTTTTTGATGAATACAAAAATTTGACTATGCTGTTTGAAATAGGATGTGTCAAGTCAGGTGTCAAGTTACAGGAGAAAGTATAAATTTCAGCTCATATGTTAGATTCATAGTGTAAGGTATTTGACTCCCAGCCCAATTCTGATGTTAGTGTTTGTATTGTATTTTAGAATTTTTTTTTTTTTATGCTTTACTTTTTTAAAAGTATATTGACTTGCTTATGAAAATTTTGCATCGTGGGGACAACATACATAAATATTTTGCTAATTGTATTTATTTGTATCTCACTTACCACAGTATCTTCCCATCACCCAAAGTGAATACAGTAAGATTATCGGCGAAATGATGAAAATAATCAGGAAATTCTTGGATGTTTTTCAGTTTCTGCTGCCTTGCTGCAAAATATTTGGAATCCGGTGTCTATTATTTTATATCCGTAGCTCCACAGTGCAGGTACATGAATAGGACGCGACGTTTAATTTCAATTAATTAATAATTTTATACAGCTTTTAATGAAAGTATGTTTAAAGTTTTTGTCAAATTATTAATTTTATGAAATGCCGGTAATTGGGTTAACAGAAAATGTATTGTAGTATTCGATATTTACCTTACTTTCTAATTTCATGATCACAGCTCAAAGAAAAGATCAAGAATATTATCGAGAGACAGCAGTTAGACTCAAATGAGAAACGCCACTATTTTGTCGAGTTTTATTTTCAATATTATCCAATGCTTGTTATCCCATCTTTAATTTTTCAATGCATCTTATGTGTGCAGGCCACCATACTTTTTGAGCTTTTACATTTCGGGAAATATACTAAAGGCGGAAAGTAATATTCTAACCTCCTGATTTGTTCGCTTACTTGGCTGTGCACTACTGCCTCTACTATGGCTTGATCTGCATATAGCCTGATGCCAAGTAGATGTCGCATTGTAGCACAGATGGTTTTATAAAAAAATTAGGAGATTATTCTTGATCCTTCGCAAGAATTTGTAGTAGCACTAGGCGAAGTACAGAACACCATACTCAAGGCTAAGGTATAATAAACGACAATTATTTTTTTATTGAGGGCTGTAAGGTATTCATAAAAAAACAGTCTTATTCGTTCTGTCTTTCTAGATCTAGAGTTAATTTAATTATGAAATAATTAATAACTTGCTTCATAATAAGAGTATCAGAATCCGATCTTAAATGTTGTAGTGTAGACTGTATATCATATCTAAATATATCAGGATGCTTCTATTAACCCTCATGTCGCTGTGTTATGTGAGGTGAACTACAACAATACTGTGTTTTACCTTTGAAATACTCTTAGTCATGATACAGATTTTTTTTACAGAAATTTTTCTCATTTTTTCCCTGTCGTTTGCGAACAAGATCTGGATAAAGCCTCAACTGATCTGATTCAAAATTGGAAACCACTTGCCTTGGCGTCTGGCATTGCGTGGTGTGTTCTGTACATACACATTTTTTCCCTGTGTGTGTGTGTGTGTGTGTGTGTGTGTGTTTGAGATGTTATTCATTGGAACGGAATGTGTTGTACATTTGAATGTTTAGATATTGTATTTTGTATATGTAGATATACAGTAGAAAATAATGTTAAGGTGCCTTATCAACTGCCTGTTAACGATCGATATCTGGCCCTAAACGTATCAATAGATGCCTCAGTTTTTCTGTCTTCCGTCAGAACAATATGTATAAACCCTACGATGGGTGTTCTGCCACCTTGGGTTTACGACATAAAGAGTTTAAATAGCACCAATAACATTCTAAACAACATCCATTACAAAAACTAAGTAACATCAATAACAGTCTACATATTTCCAGCACACGTGAAAACACCACCAGTGATAAGTTTCCCATTGTCACTCTTTATCCGCATGATTTCATTTGCACGTTAACCTGTCTCCTCAATAACAGCGAAACGTTGATTGTGTTTCTGTTCCATTTCAACAGAGATCCGTGCGGCGGCGGGAGAGTGTCAGTTGTGAGGACACCCGACGTGGTTATGTCCATCACTCCTCACCAACACATCTACACAACATGCATTTATCTAGCCCTCGTCATAAGGCCTAATTCTGCATGCTTATAGCCACATATTATATACTTAGTATTACACCTGCAACATGAAAATATAGATGATTTTTCCAATATCGACTATAAGTTCCCTCTATTACTGCAAAGATTTGTCAGTCACTGTTCAAGACATCTACAGTACACAACATAGCATTTCTCTACCCTCCGTCATAAGGTCTGATTCCATTAGCTTTTAGCGGCGTTGTATTTTGTGCTGTCCCTCACAGCACCAAAAGAGGAGAAAAATAGAGGAAGTTTGTAACAGACAGCTATTAGTTTTTTTTTTCTGTCACTGTAAAGATTTGTCAGTCATTACTTACCATACATTTAGACAACAAATATTTGTGTAGACTCAGTCATATGACCCTAATTTCGTTAGGTATTATTTCTGCTGTATCTCGCAACCCGAGAAAGATCGTTTTCTCCCTAACAGTAAAAACTGTCAGTTGTCCACCACCCACCAACACAACTTGATCTGTCCTATGGCATATGATATAATTTCGTTAACTTTTAGTAATTCAGTATTTGACAGAATAACTCACATCTCAACAAAAATCACTTGGTTTAACTGCCATTGAGATGATTTGGTGTCATGATCTGCAATTATAGAAATGAGCGAAAAACACACATTTACTGCTGTAACGCAATGAAGGAATTATTGTTTTGTTTTTTTAATCTAAACTACAAGTTAAAACGATCTGTGAATTGCTTAATATTTTTTCTAAATTAAAAAAAAATATTCTTATTCGTTTCACATAACTATAAAAAAACCCAGTAAATTTAATCCTACTAATAATCTTTTAAGTGACCGACCATCAATACTTCAACAAAACATAAACACAGTATTTTTGTCCACTACCGACATCCGCCCCGAGCTGGCTTGTTTGTGGCCGCACTGTATTAATTAAAATTATATAAACGTTGAGGAAAACAATAAAAATGTACTGTTATGAGATTCAACCCTCATGTGGCGGCGGCACAGCTGTGTTAAAGTGTACAACATTTCATATGATCTCCATTGTAGTGGGGAATCATGGCAGTGTGGAGGGTCATATGATGCTTTCGTGCCAGACTCAATCTGTGCTTCGTTATTTAATAGCCACTATTGTCAATAGATTACGTTTTGTCAGCCTGCAAGTGTAATTTGAAGTGGAATTCTGTGAGAAGTATATGATCATAACGTAAAAATAAGAAGCCTCGCGTTTCTAGTTTAAGCATATGGGGAGCTTCTCTGTTGTTGTATTATAGTCAAGATGAGTATACAAAGTCTTTCAAAATTTATTTCTGAAGTTAAGTTTTTGTGCATGAAGTTTGACCTGGAGAAATAAATATTAACAAATAAACTAAATTAGATTAGATAAATA
>NW_024753891.1:0-50312 GCF_018991925.1 Homarus americanus
GTCCTCCTTCTGGAGGTTGGCTTTACTGTCGCCGAGGTCGGTGAATTGAGTGTGGCTGGTGGAGGGCTCCATGGTGGAGGAACAGTGTAACCATTGTCTCGTGTGTCTTGGTTGTTCTTGACGAGTGTTTCTGCTTGCAGGTGTCGGATGACCTCGCTTGCCTCGTGCGACCAGGTGGCCCCTCGCACTCTGTGGTCGAGGTGGAGGGAGGCACTGATTCGAATCTTGGCAACTGTGGGCTTGTCTGCTCTACAGATTTTGGCGAGGAGACCAGCTGTCACCTGCTTGACTCGTACTGCCAGGGATGGTAGCTCGGTTTCCATTTGCAGATTGCAAATTCTGGTCCACATGGGTGCTCCGAGCATGGTCCTGAGAGCATTGTTTTGAATGACTTCTAGCTTAGCTATTTGGTCTTCTCTCAGTTCAATGAGTGCTGGAGCACTGTAATCTACCAGCGATCTGATGGCGGCTGTGTAGTAGGCTTTGAGCACATGAAGGTTTGCTCCTGCGGATTTGCTGGTGAGCGACCTCATTATATTGTGTCTGCTCTTCGTCCTGTGCCTGAGATACTCGAGTTGCGGCTTGAAGGTGAGTTTCTGGTCAAACCAGATTCCAAGACACTGGTGGGTGTTGGTCCAGACTACCGGCGTGTTTTGTATGGAGAGCAACTTGTCTGGTGTGTCTGTGCAGATGGCCATCGCTTTCGACTTGGCTGGATTTATCTTGAGTCCAAGTCTGTTACACTCCTCTTCTATAAGTTGGAGTGCGTGTTGCGTGTTGGCTAGTCTGTTCGATCCTCTTACTATAAGCTGTAAGTCGTCTGCATAGCATAGGAGCTTGGCTGTTTGTCTGAAGGGAAGTTTGACTAGATTTTCCATCAGGACATTGAACAGCATTGGACTGAGGATGCCTCCTTGTGGGGTTCCGTTTTCGTGGACCCTGTAGCTTGAGGTTGCTCCCTGAAAGCGTACTCGTGCTTCTCTCTGTGTGAGGTAGTTCTGGATCCACCCTAGCAACCTTCCTTTGACGCCTTTTTTAGCGAGCGTAGTTGTAATGGCCAAAGGATTTGCTAGTTCGAAGGCTTTCTCCAGGTCGAGGAAGACCACCAGAGCTGGTTTGTTGTCCACTGTGCTGAGTATCTCAGCGATGTTGTTGCCTGTGCCGGTGTTCTCGGTGTAAGCAAAGATGTGAGGGTGTGGGCTGCCTACTTTCCACTTGAGTCGGTTGAGAGCCATTCTTTCTCCGGTCTTCGCTATGCAGCTGAGAAGGGAGATGGGCCTCGGCTTGTCTGGTTCTCTGGGCTTCGGAATGGGCTGTATATCTGCCTTCTTCCATTTCGGTGGGAGTCTTTGTGCTGTCCACGAAGCATTGATGGCTTGCAGCAGAGCCTCGTGTCCGGCTGTACCGGCATGAGAGAGCATGGAGTAGGTTATCCTGTCGGCCCCTGGAGCTGTATCCTTGCTTCGTTTTAGCGACTTCTGGAGTTCTTGCTGGTTGAATGGTCTGTCAGTGTCATCTTCACTGTTGCAGGCCTCTTCGATCATCTGGAGTCTGACCTGTCGCAGGCGCCGTTGTGTCTCCTCCGCCTGTCTCGGGAGGTTCTTCGTTGCTGCTCGGTCAGAGAACAGTTTTGCAAGTCTCTCGGCTTCCTCTTCTGGGTTGGGATGAGTTGGTGGTGGTGGTGTTGCCTTCCCAGATGCCCTTCGGATCTGGGCCCACATCTTGCCAAGGGTGGTGTGCTCGTTCAGTTCGGAGCACCACTTGAGCCAACTTGCCTTTTTAATTTCTTCCTTCTCTTCCCTGGTATCCTTGACTATGACTTGCAGGAGATGTCTGTTTGTTGCCGTGGGATGTCTCCTGTAGTTTCTTCGGGCCATGTTCACTCTGTGGTTGAGTTCTTTCACCCTGTGACAGTAGTACCAGTAATCATTGTACTGTCTTGATGTGGGTTTTGTTTTTGGGATAGCCTCTTCTGCCGCTAGGTGAAACGCCTCGACCAATTGGTGGTGGAGGGTTGTCTCATCCGCGGGTGCTGCGCCGGCCGGCTGTGATTTTTCGCGCCACTTAGCCAGGTGTTTCTTGAAGAGTCCCCAGTCTGCCTTTTGAGTGTTGTATCTCCATCTCGGGGGGGGTGGAGTGGGGAGTTTGTTCACCTTCAGCGTTGTTAGGGTGGCGAAGTGGTCACTGGTCAGCGTGGGGGGTATCTGCCAGGAGGCCGAAGGCTGTAGTGCACTGGAGACGAAGGTTAGATCTAGCCTTCCTCCCCTAGTGTGGGTGGGCTCTCCGGTGTTCAGGAGGCAGATCTCGGGTGTATCTTGAAAGGTGGTGTATAGGTGTAGGCCGTCTTCATTTGTGGGGCTTGCCGAGCTTAGGAAGGGATGATGTGCGTTGAAATCCCCTCCTATGAGTGTGGCGTGGTCAGCGGCCGAAGCAAATAATTGAGTAACCTCCAGCGAGCCCCTTGGGTTCTTGTAGATGTTGTGAACAGTTAATTCCCGTTCTTGGAGGGTTACTTTGACGGCCTGTGTCTCGATGTTTTTCCCCACATGGAAATTGCTGCGTGACATCGGCGGAGGGTATGCTTGACTTGACCAAGATCATACATCCTCTTGTTGACGCCTGCGTGAAATGCCTCCTGTATGTCTTGTAACCGCTGAATTTGAAACAGTGGTGTTCTTGTAGAAGTGTTTCTTGTAGGAGTATGATGTCAAGCTTATCCTTGGCTGCTGCTTCTTGTAGGAGGTGTTTCTTGTTTTTGATGCCCTGAGCATTCCATGTTAGGATGTTCAGGGTGCTGACGTTTTCCACCACTGTTTCATCAGGGACTTCTGGTGGTCCTCGATGGAGATGTCCAAGTTCGATTCCAACTGAATTAGGTCCATGTCTTCGTGTTCTGTGGTTTTTGCCTTCTGGGCCGTGGTTCGGTTCAGGGGAGTTGAAACGTCCAGTTTCTTTCTGGGAGCTGTCGGTATCTTGGGAGCTGTCGGTGTCTTGGGTTCTCTGGTGGCCTTCTTCGGTGTAGAGTGTACCTCGGCTGTTACTCGTGTGCGGACCGGCGTGGCTTCCTCCACTGAGGTGGCTGGAGCTGTGGCGACTTGCCCGAGGACGCTCCCCATGAGTAGTTGGAGCTGTGTGGGTTGGATCTTGTGGCCCAGTAGTCCGGCTAGGCCCTCCGCGAAGGATGTCAGTACCTTGGCTAGGTCTGATATGTGTATCATTCCTCCTGGTGCCTTGGTGTGTGCTTCTTTTGTCTTTCTCGTGGTTGTCGTTGTCTGCTGCTTGGGTGGCTGAGGTGTGGCTGTAGTGAGGCCCGGAAACTGGGCTGCACTTTGGGTGTTGACTGGCTGAGGAGGTTGTCTTAATTGTTTGGGCCTTTGGGTTCCCCACACGAAGGTACTTGGTGGGGCTGGTGTGTAGGCGGTGGGGGCCGGTCTTGCTGCTGGTCGGTTTGCCTGGACCCTCTTTGTTCTCTCGGAGCATCCAGGGTTCCAGGCGTGGTGTTTGCCCCCGCAGTTGGCACACTTGGGGGCAATTTTTTCCCCATTTTTCAGCTTGGTGAGGCAGGACTGTGTGCCGTGCTTCTGTGCGCAGACTGCGCAGATTTCCCTGTACGTGCACCTTGTCTGATGGTGCCCGTATTTCTGGCATCTGAAGCATCGCAGGGGCTCTGGGACGAAGGGCCTCACTTCGTAGATCCCCCAGGTTTTGAGGTCTATGGTGCTGGGGGTGAGCCGTAGTGCGTTATGAGGACTTGTTTCGTGGTGGCCGTCTTGTCGGACAGGGGAGAGCATCTCTCGGCTTTTAGGATCTTCGGGTGGTTCTCCAGGGGTTCGAGAGGTAGTTCCTTTGGGTACCGGAGGACTACCGACTTCATCAGTTTCTGGGCGGGGTCTAGCTTGGTTGAAGTAATGGTGGTGGTGTTTTGTAGGTAAGTGTCGAGGGTGGTGGCGGAGTTCTTGTCTTTGGGGTGAGCGATCATCTCCCCCTTTAGGTTGGGCCGCACTGAGAACTTGGCCAGTGGGTTTTGCTTTTCCATCTCTGTGACGGCGGCATATGTTGTTTTTGCGTCCGTTTTCGTGATCCGGAATTTTGGCAGTGTCGTTGGAGGTGAGCTGGTGGTGGTGATGGGTGCCTTGGGGGCTGCTTGACGGCAATCGTTTCCCGAAAAGGCACGTCGGCGTTTCTTATTTTCTACCTTCGTCCAGTTGTCCTCAGTAGCGGTAGCAGTGGTGGTGGTGGTGGAGGTGGTGGTGGTGGTGGAGTTGTTGGAGGTGGTGGCAGAGTTCCTACTTTTCAGGGCTTCGTTGAAGGCGCGTAACTGGTCTGCTTTCTCTGTGCGAAGCCTGTCGTGGTTCGGGTCGTCAGGTTGGCGGTTCAGGCGGGGATCGCGGTTAGGAGGGCGTACGCGCTCCATAACCGGGTTTTTTTTTATTTTTTTTATTTTTTTTTTTATTTAAATCCTACCTATTCCGGTTGAGTAAATAGCAGAGGAATTACAGCACTCCCCACTAGCTGGTGGTCGTAGAGTGGTTCCTGAGCTTCTCTCCCGGAGCCCCGATTGGGGAAGCCTACTTCCTAGTGTATGTGACTGCTCACTTATAGACGTGAGCTAAGTGTGCCTATTTGGGAAGGATAAGGATTGCGACCCTCTTTCCAGGTGGACCCGCACGATCACGGTTTTCCTGGAAAGACTCGGCTGGGGAGGGTTTTGCTCCGACCCCCTTTCGTGTTCACAATCTCCTGGGAGGGAGGTGAACAGTTACAGGGGGGACCGCAGGACGAATACACTTTTGAGGGTGCAGGTCCCTAGGCCAGAGCGAAAAAGGAAAAATAGTAGTAGAAGGAAAAGGGCTCAAACCACGCCGGGAATATCGCGCTATAACTGCTCTCCAGCTGGAGTGTGGGTCACTCACACCACCAGTGGGGAAGGCAAGCTAATGCTCGATAAACCAAGAACGCTCGTGAGTTGTTGTGGGCGATGACAGTCGTGGGTGGTCCGGTCCGGGAAGATGGCCAACAATGGCACAAGGGAGAGGGCGGTCTTCAAAGTTCCGGGTCCAGCAGGAGGTCTTGTTGAGAGGTCTTCTTCGTTCAGGAGCGATGTGATAAGTGGGGTGAGGTGTTGATTATATGTAGAAGTCCGCGTGCTTTATTGGGCTATTGAAATATATATGGATCCTCGTGTTTCGAAGCCGCATTTTGTAAAACGTTGCTCTGATCACCTAAGCGGCACAGGTGGTCCCAATGGGAGGTTCACGGCGCCATAAGCTCGTTGAACAGGCTTTGTGTGAAATATAGCAGAGTCTAGGACTGCTTTTATTGTCCTGGTGGCCCAGAGGTAGCGTTCCCCGGTCACAATTATAAGATCGTGGCTTCAAATCCTGGTCGGGTGAGGCGTTGATTATATGTAGAAGTCCGCGTGCTTTATTGGGCTAATGAAATATATATGGATCCTCGTGTTTCCAGCCGGATTTGGTAAAACGTTGCTCTGATCACCTAAGTGGCACGGATGGTCCCCATTAGAGGTTCACGGCGCCATAAGCACGTTGAACAGGCTTTGTGTGAAATATAGCAGAGTCTATGACTCCTTTTATTGTCCTAGTGGCCCAGAGGTAGCGTTCCCCGGTCACAATTATAAGATCGTTGGTTGAAATCCTGGTGGGGTGAGGTGTTGATTATATGTAGAAGTTCGCGTGCTTTATTGAGCTAATGAAATATATATGGATCATCCTGTTTCGAAGCCGCATTTGGTAAAACGTTGTTATGATCACCTAAGCGGCACGGGTGGTCCCCATTAGAGGTTCACGGTGCCATAAGCCCGTTGAACAGGCTTTGTGTGAAATATAACAGAGTCTAGGAATGCTTTTATTGTCCTGGTGGCCCAGAGGTAGCGTCGCCCGGTCACAATTATAAGATCGTGGCTTCAAATCCTGGTGGGGTGAGGCGTTGATTATATGTAGAAGTCTGCGTGCTTTATTGGGCTAATGAAATATGTATGGATCCTCGTGTCTCCAAGCCGGATTTGGTAAAATGTTGCTCTTATCACCTAAGAGGCACGGGTGGTCCCCATTAGAGGTTCATCGCGCCATAAGGTCGTTGAACAGGCTTTGTGTGAAATATAGTAGAGTCTAGGACTGTTTTATTGTCCTGGTTGCCCAGAGGTAGCGTTCCCCGGTCACAATTATAAGATCGTGGGTTCAAATCATGGTGGGGTGAGGTGTTGATTATATGTAGAAGTAAGCGTGCTTTATTGGGCTATTGAAATATATATTGATCCTCGTGTTTCGAAGCCGGATTTGGTAAAACGTTGCTCTGATCACCTAAGGGGCACGGGTGGTCCCCTATAGTGGTTCACAGCCCCATAAGCTCGTTGAACAGGCTTTGTGTTAAATATAACAGAGTCTAGGACTGCTTATAGTATCCTGGTGGCCCATAGGTAGCGTTCCTCGGTCACAATTATAAGATCGTGGTTTCGAATCCTGGTGGAGTGAGGTGTTGATTATATGTAGAAGTCCGCGTGCTTTATTGGGTTAATGAAATATATATGGATCCTCGTGTTTCGAAGCCGGATTTGGTAAAACGTTGCTCTGATCACCTAAGCGGCACGGGTGGTCCCCATTAGAGGTTCACAGAGCCATAAGCTCGTTGAACAGGCTTTGTGTGAAATATAGCAGAGTCTAGGACTGCTTTTATTGTCCTGGTGGCCCAGAGGTAGCGTTCCCCGGTCACAATTAGAAGATCGAGGGTTCGAATCCTGGTTGGGTGAGGTGTTGATTATATGTAGAAGTCCGCGTGTTTTATTGGGCAAATGAAATATATATGGATCCTAGTGTTTTGACGCCGCATTTGGTAAAACGTTGCTCTGATCACCTAAGCGGCACGGGTGGTCCCCATTAGAGGTTCACGGCGCCAAAAGCTCGTTGAACAGGCTTTATGTGAAATATAGCACAGTCTAGGACTGCTTTAATTATCCTGGTGGCCCAGAGGTAGCGTTCCCCGGTCATAATTATAAGATCGTGGGTTTAAATCCTGGTGGGGTGAGGTGTTGATTATATGTAGAAGTCCGCGTGCTTTATTGGCTAATGAAATATATATGGATCCTCGTGTTTCGAAGCCGCATTTGGTAAAACGTTGCTCTGATCACCTAAGCGGCACAGGTGGTCCCAATGAGAGGTTCACGGCGCCATAAGCTCGTTGAACAGGCTTTGTGTGAAATATTGCAGAGTCTAGGACTGCTTTTATTGTCCTGGTGGCCCAGAGGTAGCGTTCCCCGGTCACAATTATAAGATCGTGGCTTCAAATCCTGGTCGGGTGAGGCGTTGATTATATGTAGAAGTCCGCGTGCTTTATTGGGCTAATGAAATATATATGGATCCTCGTGTTTCGAAGCCGGATTTGGTAAAACGTTGCTCTGATCACCTAAGCGGCATGGGTGGTCCCCATTAAAGGTTCACGGCGCCATAAGCTCAATGAACAGGCTTTTTGTGAAATATAACAGAGTTCAGGACTGCTTTTAGTGTCCTGGTGGCCCAGAGGTAGCGTTCCCCGGTCACAATTATAAGATCGTTGGTTCGAATCCTGGTGGGGTGAGGTGTTGATTATATGTAGAAATGTGCGTGCTCTATTGGGCTAATGAAATAGATATGGATCCTCGTGTTTCGAAGCCGGATTTAGTAAAACGTTACTCTGAACACCTAAGCGGCACTGGTGGTCCTCATTAGAGGTTCACGGCGCCATAAGCTCGTTGAACAGGCTTTGTGTGAAATATAGCAGAGTCTAGGACTCCTTTTATTGTCCTAGTGGCCCAGAGGTAGCGTTCCCCGGTCACAATTATAAGATCGTTGGTTGAAATCCTGGTGGGGTGAGGTGTTGATTATATGTAGAAGTTCGCGTGCTTTATTGGGCTAATGAAATATATATGGATCCTCCTGTTTCGAAGCCGCATTTGGTAAAACGTTGTTATGATCACCTAAGCGGCACGGCTGGTCCCCATTAGAGGTTCACGGTGCCATAAGCCCGTTGAACAGGCTTTGTGTGAAATATAGCAGAGTCTAGGAATGCTTTTATTGTCCTGGTGGAGAGAGGTAGCGTCCCCGCTCACAATTATAAGATCGTGGCTTCAAATCCTGGTGGGGTGAGGCGTTGATTATATGTAGAAGTCTGCGTGCTTTATTGGGCTAATGAAATATATATGGATCCTCGGGTTTCGAAGCCGCATTTGGTTAAACGTTGCTCTGTTCACCTAAGCGGCACGGGTGGTCCCCTATAATGGTTCACAGCGCCATAAGCTCGTTGAACAGGCTTTGTGTGAAATATAGTAGAGTCTAGGACTGCTTCTATTGTCCTAATGGCCCAGAGGTAGCGTTCCCCGTTCACAATTATAAGATCGTGGGTTCAAATCCTGGTGGGGTGAGGTGTTGATTATATGTAGAAGTAAGCGTGCTTTCTTGGGCTATTGAAATATATATTGATCCTCGTGTTTCGAAGCCGGATTTGGTAAAACGTTGCTCCGATCACCTAAGCGGCACAGGTGGTCCCCATTAGAGGTTCATGGCGCCATAAGGTCGTTGAACAGGCTTTGTGTGAAATATAGTAGAATGTAGGACTGCTTTTATTGTCCTGGATGCCCAGAGGTAGCGTTCCCCGGTCACAATTATAAGATAGTGGGTTCAAATCCTGATGGGGTGAGGTGTTGATTATATGTAGAAGTCCGCGTGCTTTATAGTGCTAATGAAATATCTATAGATCATCGTGTTTCCAAGCCGGATTTGGTAAAACGTTGCTCTTATCACCTAAGCGGCACGGGTGGTCCCCATTAGAGGTTCATCGCGCCATAAGGTCGTTGAACAGGCTTTGTGTGAAATATAGTAGAGTCTAGGACTGCTTTTATTGTCCTGGTTGCCCAGAGGTAGTGTTCCCCGGTCACAATTATAAGATCGTTGGTTCAAATCCTGGTGGGGTGAGGCGTTGATTATATGTAGAAGTCCGCGTGCTTTATTGGGTTAATGAAATATATATGGATCCTCGTGTTTCGAAGCCGGATTTGGTAAAACGTTGCTCTGATCACCTAAGCGGCACGGATGGTCCCCATTAGAGGTTCACAGCGCCATAAGCTCGTTGAACAGGCTTTGTGTGAAATATAGCAGAGCCTACGAATGCTTTTATTGTCCTGTTGGCCCAGAGGTAGCGTTCCCCGGTCACAATTAAAAGATCGTGGCTTCAAATCCTGGTGGGGTGAGGCGTTGATTATATGTAGAAGTCCGCGTGTTTTATTGGGCTAATGAAATATATATGGATCCTCGTGTTTCGAAACCGCATTTGGTAAAACGTTGCTCTGATCACCTTAGCGGCACGGGTGGTCCCCTATAGTTGTTCACAGCGCCATAAGCTCGTTGAACAGGCTTTGTGTGAAATATAGTAGAGTCTAGGACTGCTTTTATTGTCCTGGTGGCCCAGAGGTAGCATACCCCAGTCACAATTATATGATTGTGGGTTTGAATCCTGGTGGGGTGAGGTGTTGATTACATGTAGATGTCTGAGTGCTTTATTGGGCTAATGAAATATATATGGATCCTCGTGTTTCCAAGCCGGATTTGGTAAAACGTTGCTCTGATCACCTAAGCGGCACGGATGGTCCCCATTAGAGGTTCACAGCGCCATATGCTCGTTGAACAGGCTTTTTGTGAAATATAGCAGAGTCTAGGACTGCTTTTATTGTCCTGGTGGCCCAGAGGTAGGGTTCCCCGGTCACAATTATAAGATCGTGGCTTCAAATCCTGGTCGGGTGAGGCGTTGATTATATGTAGAAGTCCGCTTGCTTTATTAGGCTAATGAAATATATATGGATCCTCGTGTTTCCAGCCGGATTTGGTAAAACGTTGCTCTGATCACCTAAGCGGTACGGTGGTCCCCATTAGAGGTTCATGGCGCCATAAGGTCGTTGAACAGGCTTTGTGTGAAATATAGTAGAGTCTAGGACTGCTTATATTGTCCTGGTGGCCCCTAGGTAGCGTTCCTCGGTCCCAATTATAAGATCGTGGGTTCGAATCCTGGTGGAGTGAGGTGTTGATTATATGTAGTCCGCCAAGGTTTCATTGGGCTAATGAAATATATATGATCCTTGTGTTTCGAAGCCGGATTTGGTAAAAACGTTGCTCTGATCACCTAAGTGGCAATGGATATCCCATTAGAGGCTTACAGCCGCCATAAGTCGCTGACCAGGCTTTTGTGTGAAGCCATAGCAGTCTAGGGACTGCTTATAGTGTCCTGCGGCACATAGGGTAGCGTTCCTCGGCCTGCCACCATAAGATCTTGTTTCGAATCCTGCAGGAGTGAGGTGTTGATTATATGAAGTCCGCCAGGCTTTACGCTGGGTTAATGAAATATATATGGATCCTCGTGTTTCGAAGCCGGATTTGGTAAAACGTTGCTCTGATCACCTAAGCGGCACGGATTGTCCCCATTAGAGGTTCACAGCGCCATAAGCTCGCTGAACAGGCTTTTTGTGAAATATTGCAGAGTCTAGAACTGCTTTTATTGTCCTGGTGGCCCAGAGGTAGCGTTCCCCGGTCACAATTAGAAGATCGTGGGTCCGAATCCTGGTTGGGTGAGGTGTTGATTATATGTAGAAGTCCGGTTGTTTTATTGGGCAAATGAAATATAAATGGATCCTAGTGTTTTGAAGCCGCATTTGGTAAAACGTTGCTCTGATCACCTAAGCGGCACGGGTGGTCCCCATTAGAGGTTCACGGCGCCAAAAGCTCGTTGAACAGGCTTTGTGTGAAATATAGCAGAGCCTACAAATGCTTTTATTGTCCTGTTGGCCCAGAGGTAGCGTTCCCCGGTCACAATCATAAGATCGTGGCTTCAAATCCTGGTGGGGTGAGGCGTTGATTATATGTAGAAGTCCGCGTGCTGTATTGAGCTAATGAAATATATATGGATCCTTGTGTTTCGAAGCCGGATTTGGTAAAACGTTGCTCTGCTAACCTAAGCGGCACAGGTGGTCCCAATGAGAGGTTCACGGCGCCATAAGCTCGTTGCACAGGCTTTGTGTGAAATATAGCAGAGTCTAGGACTGCTTTTATTGTCCTGGTGGCCCAGAGGTAGCGTTCCCCGGTCACAATCATAAGATCGTGGCTTCAAATCCTGGTCGGGTGAGGCGTTGATTATATGTAGAAGTCCGCGTGCTTTATTGGGCTAATGAAGTATATATGGATCCTCGTGTTTCCAAGCCGGATTTGGTAAAACGTTGCTCTGATCACCTAAGCGGTACGGTGGTCCCCATTAGAGGTTCATGGCGCCATAAGGTCGTTGAACAGGCTTTGTGTGAAATATAGTAGAGTCTAGGACTGCTTATAGTGTCCTGGTGTCCCATAGGTAGCGTTCCTCGGTCACAATTATTAGATCGTGGGTTCGAATCCTGGTGGAGTGAGGTGTTGAATATATGTAGAAGTCCGCGTGCTCTATTGGGCTAATGAAATATATATGGATCCTTGTGTTTCGAAGCCGGATTTGGTAAAACGTTGCTCTGATCACCTAAGTTGCACGGATGGTCCCCATTAGAGGTTCATGGCGCCATAACGTCGTTGGGCTTTTGTGCAGAAATATAGTAGAGTCTAGGACTGCTTTTATTGTCCTGGTGGCCCAGAGGTAGCGTTCTCCGGTCACAATTAGAAGAGCATGGGTTCGAATCCTGATGGGGTGAGGTGTTGATTATATGTAGAAGCCGCGTGCTTTATTGGGGAATGAAATATATATGGATCCTCGTGTTTTAAAGCCGCATTTGGTAAAACGTTGCTCTGATCACCTAAGCAGCACGGGTGTTCCCCATTAGAGGTTCACGGCGCCATAAGGTCGTTGAACAAGCTCTGTGTGAAATATAGTAGAGTCTACGAATGCTTTTATTGTCCTGTTGGCCCAGAGGTAGCGTTACCCGGTCACAATTATAAGATCGTGTCTTCAAATCCTGATGGGGTGAGGCGTTGATTAAATGTAGAAGTCCGCGTGCTTTATTGGGCTAATGAAATATATATGGATCCTCGTGTTTCGAAACCGCATTTGGTAAAACGTTGCTCTGATCACCTAAGCGGCACGAGTAGTCCCTTATAGTGGTTCACAGCGCCATAAGCTCGTTGAACAGGCTTTGTGTGAAATATAGTAGAGTCTAGGACTGCTATTATTTTCCTGGTGGCCCAGAAGCATACCGGTCATTATCTTTTTGGCGTCTGGTGGTTATTCAGGGTTGTTTTATTGAATTTGTGAAAATATATAGAATATAGTTGAGGCGGGTGTTTGTTGCATTATGCGATGCTAGCGACACGAGATGGTCCCCATTAGAGTTCAAGCGCCATATACTCGTTGAACAGGATTTATTAATAAAATATAGCAGGGAGTCTAGGACATGCTTTTTGTTAGCCCAATTGGCGTTCCCCGGTCACAATTATAAGATCGTGGGTTCAAATCCTGGTGGGAATTGAGGTGTTGATTATATGTAAGTCGCGTGCTCTATTGGGCTAATGAAATATGGATCTCAGGTTTAAGCAGTTTGGGTAAAACGTTGCTCTGATCACCTCAGCGGCACGGGTGGTCCCCTATAGTGGTTCACGGCGCCATAAGCTCGTTGAACACGCTTTGTGTGAAATATAACAGAGTCTAGGACTGCTTAAAGTGTCCTGGTGGCTCATAGGTAGTGTTCCCCGGTCACAATTATAATATCGTGGTTTTGAATCCTGGTGGGGTGAGGTGTTGATTATATGTAAAAGTCCGCGTGCTTTATTGGGCTAATGAAATATACTTATGGGATCCTACCGTGTTTTTAAAGCCGCATTTGTAGCGTTGCTCAGGTCTGGCAGCGCAATTTGAATTCCCCATTAGAGGTTCACGGCGCCATAAGCTCGTTGAACTGGCTCTGTGTGAAATATAGCAGAGTCTAGGACTGCTTTTATTGTCCTGGTGGCCCAGAGGTAGCGTTCCCTGGTCACAATTATAAGATCGTGGGTTCAAATCCTGGTGGGGTGAGGTGTTGATTATATGTAGAAGTCCGCATGCTCTATTGGGCTAATGAAAGATATATGGATCCTTGTGTTTTGAAACCGGATTTGGTAAAACGTTGCTCTGATCACCTCAGCGGCACGGGTGGTCCCCATTAGAGGTTCACGGCGCCATAAGCTCGCTGAACAGGCTTTGTGTGAAATATAGCAGAGTCTAGGACTGCTTTTATTGTCCTGGTGGCCCAGAGGTAGCGTTTCCCGGTCACAATTATAAGATCGTGTGTTCAAATCCTGGTGGGGTGAGGTGTTGATTATATGTAGAAGTCCGCGTGCTTTATTGGGCTAATGAAATATATATGGATCCTCCTTGTTTCGAAAGGCGCATTTGGTAAAACGTTGCTCTGATCACCTAAGCGGCACTGGTGGTCCCTATTAGAGGTTCACGGTGCCATAAGCTCGTTGAACAGGCTTTGTGTGAAATATAGCAGAGACTAGGACTGCTTTTATTGTCCTAGTGGCCCAGAGGTAGCGTTCCCCGGTCACAATTATAAGATCGTGGGTTTGAATCCTGGTGGGGTGAGGTGTTGATTATATGTAGAAGTCCGAGTGCTTTATTGGGCTAATGAAATATATACGGACCCTCGAGTTTTGAAGCGGCATTTGGTAAAACGTTGCTCTGATCAGCTAAGCGGCACGGGTGGTCCCCATTAGAGGTTCACGGCGCCATAAGCTCGTTGAACAGGCTTTGTGTGAAATATAGCAGAGTCTAGGACTGCTATTATTTTCCTGGTGGCCCAGAGGTAGCATTCCCCGGTAACAATTATAAGATCGTGGCTTCAAATCCTGGTGGGGTGAGGCGTTGATTATATGTAGATGTCTGCGTGCTTTATTGGGCTAATGAAATATATATGGATCCTCGGGTTTCGTAGCCGCATTTGGTTAAACGTTACTCTGATCACCTAAGCGGCACGGGTGGTCCCCATTAGAGGTTCGTGGTGCCATCAGGTCATTGAACAGGCTTTGTGTGAAATAAAGTAGAGTCTAGGACTGCTTTTATTGTCTTGGTTGCCCAGAGGTAGCTTTCCCCGGTCACAATTATAAGATCGTGGGTTCAAATCCTGGTGGGGTGAGGTGTTGATTATATGTAGAAGTCCGAGTGCTTTATTGCCACGAAATATATATGATCCTCGTGTTTCCAAAGCCGGATTTGTAAACGTTGCTCTGATCACTCTGGCGGCATGGGTATCCTTTCATTAGAGTCCGGCGGCGCCATAAGGTCGTTGAACAGGCTTTGTGTAGCTATAGTAGAGCTCTAGGACTGCTTTTATTTGCCTGGTGGCCCAGAGGTAGCGTTCCCCTTTCACAATTATAAGATCGTGGGTTTTAAATCCTGGTGGGGTGAGGCGTTGATTATATGCAGAAGTCTGCGTACTTTATTGGGCTAATGAAATATATATGGATCCTCGGGTTTCGAAGCCGGATTTGCAAAAACGTTGCATCTATCACCTGGCCGCACGGGTGGTCCCCTATAGTGGTTCACGGTGCCATAAGCTAATTGAACAGGCATTGTGTGAAATATAACAGAGTCTAGGACTGCTTATAGTGTCCTGGTGGCCCATAGGTAGCGTTCCTCAGTCACAATTATAAGATCGTGGGTTCGAATACTGGCGGGGTGAGGTGTTGATTATATGTAGGGGTCCGCATGCTTTATTGGGCTAATGAAATATATATGGATCCTCGTGTTTCGAAGCCGGATTTGGTAAAACGTTGCTCTGATCACCTAAGTGGCACAGATGTTCCGCATTAGAGGTTCACAGCGTCATAAGATCGTTGAACAGGCTTTGTGTGAAATAAAGTAGAGTCTAGGACTGCTTTTATTGTCTTGGTTGCCCAGAGGTAGCGTTCCCCGGTCACAATTATAAGATCGTGGGTTCAAATCCTGGTGGGGTGAGGTGTTGATTATATGTAGAAGTCCGAGTGCTTTATTGGGCTAATGAAATATATATGGATCCTCGTGTTTCCAAGCCGGATTTGGTAAAACGTTGCTCTGATCACCTAAGCCGCATGGGTGGTCCCCATTAGAGGTTCATGGCGCCATAAGGTCGTTGAACAGGCTTTGTGTGAAATATAGTAGAGTCTAGGACTGCTTTTATTGTTTTGGTTGCCCAGAGGTAGCGTTCCCCGGTCACAATTATAAGATCGTGGGTTCAAATCTTGGTGGGGTGAGGTGTTGATTATATGTAGAAGTCCGCGTACTTTATTGGGCAAATGAAATATATATGGATCCTCGTGTTTCCAAGCCGGATTTGGTAAAACGTTGCACTTATCACCTAAGCGGCACGGGTGGTCCCCTATAGTGGTTCACGGTGCCATAAGCTAATTGAACAGGCATTGTGTGAAATATTACAGAGTCTAGGACTGCTTATAGTGTCCTGGTGGCCCATAGGTAGCGTTCCTCAGTCACAATTATAAGATCGTGGGTTCGAATACTGGCGGGGTGAGGTGTTGATTATATGTAGGAGTCCGGATGCTTTATTGGGCTAATGAAATATATATGGATCCTCGTGTTTCGAAGCCGGATTTGGTAAAACGATGCTCTGATCACCTAAGTGGCACAGATGTTCCGCATTAGAGGTTCACAGCGTCATAAGATCGTTGAACAGGCTTTGTGTGAAATATAACAGAGTCTAGGACTGCTTATAGTGTCCTGGTGGCCCATAGGTAGCGTTCCTCGGTCACAATTAGAAGATCGTGGGTTCGAATCCTGGTGGGGTGAGGTGTTGATTATATGTAGAATTCCGCGTGCTTTATTGGGCTAATGAAATATATATGGAATCTCGTGTTCCGAAGCCGGATTTGGTAAAACGTTGCTCTGATCACCTAAGCATCACGGGTGGTCCCCATTAGAAGTTCATGGCGCCATAAGGTCGTTGAACAGGCTTTGTGTGAAATATAGTAGAGTCTAGGACTGCTTTTACTGTACTGGTGGCCCAGAGGTAGCGTTCCCCTGTCACAATTATAAGATCGTGGGTTCGAATCCTGGTGGGGTTAGGTGTTGATTATATGTAGAAGTCCGCGTGCTTTATTGGGCTAATGAAATATATATAGATCCTCGTGTTTCGAAGCCGGATTTGGTAAAACGTTGCTCTGATCACCTAAGCGGCACGGGTGGTCCCCATTAGAGGTTCATGGCGCCATAAGCTCATTGAACAGGCTTTGTGTGAAATATAACAGAGCCTAGGACTGCTTTTAGTGTCCTGGTGGCCCAGATGTAGCGTTCACCGGTCACAATTATAAGATCGAGGGTTCGAATCCTGGTGGGGTGAGGTGTTGATTATATGTTGAAATATGTGTGCTGTATTGGGCTAATGAAATAGATATGGATCCTCGTGTTTCGAAGCCGGATTTAGTAAAACGTTACTCTGAACACATAAGCGGCACTGGTGGTCCTCATTAGGGGTTCACGGCGCCATAAGCTCGTTGAACAGGCATTGTGTGAAATATAACAGAGTCTAGGACTGCTTTTATTGTCCTGGTGGCCCAGAGGTAGCATACCCCGGTCACAATTAAAAGATCGTGGGTTTGAATCCTGGTGGGTTGAGGTGTTGATTATATGTATAAGTCCGAGTGCTTTATTGGGCTAATGAAATATATATGGATCCTCGCGTTTCCAAGCCGGATTTGGTAAAACGTTGCTCTTATCACCTAAGCGGCACGGGTGGTCCCCATTAGAGGTTCATGGCGCCATAAGGTCGTTGAACAGGCTTTGTGTGAAATATATTAGAGTCTAGGACTGCTTTTATTGTCCTGTGGCCCATAGGTATGCTACTCGGTCACAATTATAAGATCGTGGGTTCAATACTGGGGGTGAGGTGCGTTGATTATATGTAGAAGTCCGCATGCTTTGTTGGGCTAATGAAATATACATGGATCCTCGTGTTTCGAAGCCAGATTTGGTAAAACGTTGCCCTGATCACCTAAGCGGCACGGGTGGTCCCCATTAGAGGTTCATGGTGCCATAAGGTCGTTGAACAGGCTTTGTGTGAAATATAGTAGAGTCTAGGACTACTTTTATTGTCCTGAGGGCCCAGAGGTAGCATACCCCGGTCACAATTATAAGATCGTGGGTTCAAATCCTGGTGGGGTGAGGTGTTGATTATATGTAGAAGTCCGCCTGCTTTATTGGGCTAATGAAATATATATGGATCCTAGTGTTTCGAAGCAGCATTTGGTAAAACGTTGCTCTGGTCACCTAAGCGGCACGGGTGGTCCCCTATAGTGGTTCACAGCGCCATAAGCTCGTTGAACAGGCTTTGTGTGAAATATAAAAGAGTCTAGGACTGCTTTTAGTGTCCTGTGGCCCAGAGGTAGCGTTCCCCGTCACAATTATAAGATCGTGGTTCTAACCGGTGGGGTGAGGTGTTGATTATATGTAGAAGTCCGCGTGCTTTATTGGGCTAAGGAAATATATATGGATCCTCGTGTTTCGAAGCCGGATTTGGTAAAACGTTGCTCTGAACACCTAAGCATCACTGGTGGTCCCGAGTAGAGGTTCACGGCGCCATAAGCTCGTTGAACAGGCTTTGCGTGAAATATAACAGAGTCTAGGACTGCTTTTAGTGTCCTGGTGGTCAACAGGTAGCATTCCCTGGTCACAATTATAAGATTTTGCGTTTGAATCCTGGTGGGGTGAGGTGTTGATTATATGTAGAAGTCCGCGTGCTTTATTGGGCTAATGAAATATATATGGATCCTCGTGTTTCGAAGCTGGACTTGGTAAAACGTTGCTCTGATCACCTCAGCGGCACGGGTGGTCCCCATTTGAGGTTCACTCCCGCCATAAGCTCGAGCAACACGGCGCCATAAGCTCGTTGAACAGGCTTTGCGTGAAATATAACAGAGTCTAGGACTGCTTTAGTGTCCTGGTGGTCAACAGGTAGCATTCCCTGGTCACAATTATAAGATTTTGCGTTTGAATCCTGGTGGGGTGAGGTGTTGATTATATGTAGAAGTCCGCGTGCTTTATTGGGCTAATGAAATATATATGGATCCTCGTTTTTCGAAGCTGGACTTGGTAAAACGTTGCTCTGATCACCTAAGCGGCACGGGTGGTCCCCATTAGAGGTTCACGGCGCCATAAGCTCGTTCAACAGGCTTTGGGAGAAATATAACAGCGTCCAGGACTGCTTTTAGTGTCTTGGTGGCCCAGAGGTAGCGTTCCCCGGTCACAATTATAAGATCATGGGTTTGAATCCTGGTGGGTTGAGGTGTTGATTATATTTAGAAGTCCGTGTGCTGTATTGGGCTAATGAAATAGATATGGATCCTCGTGTTTCGAAGCCGGATTTAGTAAAACGTTACTCTGAACATCTAAGCGGCACTGGTGGTCCTCATTAGAGTTTCACGGCGCCATAAGCTGGTTGAAGAGGCTTTGTGTGAAATATAACAGAGACTAGGACTGCTTTTAGTGTCCTGGTGGTCCACAGGTAGCATTCCCTGGTCACATTTATAAGATTTTGTGTTTGAATCCTGGTGGGGTGAGGTGTTGATTTTATGTAGAAGTCCGCGTGCTTTATTGGGCTAATGAAATATATATGGATCCTCGTGTTTCATAGCCGGATTTGGTAAAACGTTGCTCTAGTCACCAAGCGGCACGTGTGGTCCCCATTAGAGGTTCACGGCGCCATAAGCTCGTTGAACAGGCTTTGTGTGAAATATAACAGAGTCTAGGACTGCTTTTAGTGTCCTGGTGGTCCACAGGTATCGTTCCCTGTTCACAATTATAAGATCGTTGGTTCGAATCCTGGTGGGGTGAGGTGTTAATTATATGTAGAAATCTACGTGCTTTATTGGGCTAGTGAAATATATACGGATACTCGTTTTTCGAAGCCGGATTTGGTAAAACTTTGCTCAGATCACCTAAGCGGCACGGGTGGTCCCCGTAAGAGGTTCACGGCGCCATAAGCTCATTGAACAGGCTTTGTGTGAAATATAACAGAGTCTAGGACTGCTTTTAGTGTCCTGGTGGCCCAGATGTAGCCTTCATCGGTCACAATTATAAGATCGTGGGTTCCAATCCTGGTGGGGTGAGGTGTTAATTATATGTAGAAATCTGAGTGCTGTATTAGGCAAATGAAAAATATATCGATCCTCCTGTTTCGAAGCCGAATTTGGTAAAACGTTGCTCTGATCACGTAAGCGGCGCGGGTGGTCCCCATTAGAGGTTCACGGCGCCATAAGCTCATTGAACAGGCTTTGTGTGAAATATAACAGAGTCTAGCGCTGCTTTTAGTGTCCTGGTGGCCCAGAGGTAGTGTTCCCCGGTCACAATTGTAAGATCGTGGGTTCGAATTCTGGTGGGGTGAGGTATTGATTATATGTAGAAGTGAGCGTGCTTTTTTGGGCTAATAAAATAGATATGGATCCTCGTGTTTCGAAGCCGGATTTGGTAAAATGTTACTCTGAACACCTAAGCGGCACGGGTGGTCCCCATTAGAGGTTCACGGCGCCATAAGCTCATTCAACAGGCTTTGTGTGAAATATAACAGAGTCTAGGACTGCTTTTAGTGTCCTGGTGGTCCACAGGTAGCGTTTCCTGGTCACAATTATAAGATCGTGGGTTCGAATCTTGGTGGGGTGAGGTGTTGATTGAGCGGTAGTCCGCGTGCTTTATTGGGCTAATGAAATATATATGGATCCTCGTGTTTCAAGCCGGATTTGGTAAAACGTTGCTCTGATCACCTAAGCGGCACTGGTGGTCCCTGGTAGAGGTTCATGGCGCCATAAGGTCGTTGAACAGGCTTTGTGTGAAATATAGTAGAGTCTAGGACTGCTTTTATTGTCCTGGTGGCCCAGAGGTAGCATACCCCGGTCACAATTATAAGATCGTGGGTTTGAATCCTGGTGGGTTGAGGTTTTGATTATATGTAGAAGTCCGAGTGCTTTATTGGGCTAACGAAATATATATGGATCCTCGTGTTTCCAAGCCGGATTTGGTAAAACGTTGCTCTGATCACTTAAGCGGCACGGGTGGTCCCCATTAGAGGTTCACGGCGCCATAAGCTCGTTGAACAGGCTTTGTGTGAAATATAGCAGAGTCTAGGACTGCTTTTATTTCCTGGTGGCCCAGAGGTAGCGTTCCCCGGTCACAATTATAAGATCGTGGGTTCACATCCTGGTGGGGTGAGGTGTTGATTATATGTAGAAGTCTGCGTGCTTTATTGGGCTAATGAAATATATTTGGATCCACGTGTTTCGAACCCGGATTTGGTAAAACGTTGCTCTGATCACCTAAGCGGCACGGGTGATTCCCATTAGAGGTTCATGGCGCCATCAGGTCGTTGAACAGGCTTTGTGTGAAATATAGTAGAGTCTAGGACTGCTTTTATTGTCGTGGTGGCCCAGAGGTAGCATACCCGGTCACATTTATAAGATCGTGGTTTTCAATCCTGGTGGGGTGAGGTGTTGATTATATGTAGAAGTCCGCGTGCTTTTTGGGCTAATGAAATATATATGGATCCTCGTTTTTCGAAGCCGGATTTAGTAAAACGTTACTCTGAACATCTAAGCGGCACTGGTGGTCCTCATTAGAGGTTCACGGCGCCATAAGCTTGTTGAACAGGCTTTGTGTGAAATATAACAGAGTCTAGGACTGCTTTTAGTGTCCTGGTGGTCCACAGGTTGCATTCCCTGGTCATAATTATAAGATTTTGTTTTTGAATCCTGGTGGGGTGAGGTGTTGATTTTATGTAGAAGTCCGCGTGCTTTATTGGGCTAAAGAAATATATATGGATCCTCGTGTTTCATAGCCGGATTTGGTAAAACGTTGCTCTGATCACCTAAGCGGCACGGGTGGTCCCCTTTAGAGGTTCACGGCGCCATAAGTCATTGAACAGGCTTTGTGTGAAATATAACAGAGTCTAGGACTGCTTTTAGTGTCCT
Source organism: Homarus americanus (assembly GCF_018991925.1). Taxonomy (NCBI): domain Eukaryota; kingdom Metazoa; phylum Arthropoda; class Malacostraca; order Decapoda; family Nephropidae; genus Homarus; species Homarus americanus. The sequence goes on from NW_024753891.1 coordinate 20,934, forward strand.
GATGGCCCAGAGGTAGCGTTCACCGGTCACAATTATAAGATCGTGGGTTCGAATCCTGGTGGGGTGAGGTGTTGATTATATGTTGAAATGTGTGTGCTGTATTAGTCTAATGAAATAGATATGGATCCTCGTGTTTCGAAGCCGGATTTAGTAAAACGTTACTCTGAACACCTAAGCGGCACTGGTGGTCCTCATTAGAGGTTCACAGTGCCATAAGCTCGTTGAACAGGCTTTGTGTGAAATATAACAGAGACTAGGACTGCTTTTTAGTGTCCTGGTGGACCACAGGTAGCGTTCCCTGGTCACAATAATAAGATTTTTGTTTTGAATCCTGGTGGGGTGAGGTGTTGATTATATGTAGAAGTCCGCTTGCTTTATTGGGGTAATTAAATATATATGGATCCTCGTGTTTCGAAGCCGGATTTGGTAAAACGTTGCTCTGATCACCTAAGCATCAGGGGTAGTCCCCATTAGAGGTTCACGGCGCCATAACGTCGTTCAACAGGCTTTGTGTGAAATATCACAGCGTCTACGACTGCTTTTAGTGTCCTGGTGGCCCAGAGGCAAAGCGTTCCTCGGCCACAATTATAAGATCGTGGGTTCGAATCCTGGTGGGGTGAGGTGTTAATTATATGTAGAAATCTGAGTGCTTTATTAGGCTAATGAAAAATATATCGATCCTCGTGTTTCGAAGCCGAATTTGGTAAAACGTTGCTCTGATCACCTAAGCGGCACGGGTGGTCCCCATTAGAGGTTCACGGCGCCATAAGCTCATTCAACAGGCTTTGTGTGAAATATAACAGAGTCTAGCGCTGGTTTTAGTGTCCTGGTGGCCCAGAGGTAGTGTTCCCCGGTCACAATTATAAGATCGTGGGTTCGAATCCTGGTGGGGTGAGGTGTTGATTATATGTAGAAGTGTGCGTGCTTTATTGGGCTAATAAAATAGATATGGATCCTCGTTTTTCGAAGCCGGATTTGGTAAAACGTTACTCTGAACACCTAAGCGGCACGGGTGGTCCCCATTAGAGGTTCACGGCGCCATAAGCTCATTCAACAGGCTTTGTGTGAAATATAACAGAGTCTAGGACTGCTTTTAGTGTCCTGGTGGTCCAGAGGTAGCGTTTCCCGGTCACAATTATAAGATCGTGGGTTCAAATCCTGGTGGGGTGAGGTGTTGATTATATGTAGAAGTCCGCGTGCTTTATTGGGCTAATGAAATATATATGGTTCCTCGTGTTTCGAAGCCAGATTTGGTAAAACATTGCTCTGATCACTTAAGCGCACGGGTGGTCCCCTTAGTGGTTCCCAGCGCCATAAGCTCGTTGAACCAGGCTTTGTGTGAAATATAGCAGAATCTAGGACTGCTTTTATTGTCCTGGTGGCCAGAGGTAGCGTCCCCGGTCACAATTATAAGATCGTGGGTTCAAATCCTGGTGGGGTGAGGTGTTGATTATATATAGAAGTCCGCGTGCTTTATTGGGCTAATAAATATATATGGTTCCTCGTTTTCGATGCCGATTTGGTAAAACATTGCTCTGACAAGCGGCACGGTGGTCCCAATTAGAGGTTCACGTTCATAAACTCATTCAACAGGCTTTGTGTGAAATATAACAGCGTCTAGGACTGCTTTTAGTGTCCTGTGGCCCAGAGGTAGCGTTCCCCGGTCACAATTATAAGATTGTGGGTTCAATCCTGGTGGGGTGAGGTTTTGATTATATTTAGAAGTCCGCGTGCTTTATTGGGCTAATGAATATACATGGTCCTCGTGTTTCGAAGCCAATTTGGTAAAACGTTGCTCTGTAAGCGGCACTGGTGGTCCTAGAGGTTCACGGCGCCATAAGCTCGTTGAACAGGTTTTGCGTGAAATATAACAGAGTCAAGGACTGCTTTTAGTGTCCTGGTGGCCTATCCTGGTGGGTAGAGGTGTTGATTATATGTAGAAGCCCGTGTGATTATTGGCTTTGAAATATAAATGGATCCTCGTGTTTCGAAGCCGGATTTGCAAAACGATGCTCTGATCACCCAAGCGGCACGGTGGTCCCCATTAGAGAACTACACAGCCATAAGCCTGTTGAACAGGCTTGTGTGAAATATAGCAGAGTCAAGAACTGCTTTTATTGTCCTGGGTAGCCAAGAGGTAGCGTTCCCCGGTCACAATTATAAGATCGTTGGTTCGAATCCTGGTGGGGTGAGATGTTGATTATATGTAGAAATGTGCGTGCTCAATTGGGCTAATGAAATAGATATGGATCCTCGTGTTTCGAAGCCGGATTTAGTAAAACGTTACTCTGAAGACCTAAGCGGCACTGGTGGTCCTCATTAGAGGTTCACGGCGCCATAAGCTCGTTGAACAGGCTTTGTGTGAAATATAACAGAGTCTAGGACTGCTTTTAGTGTCCTGGTGGTCCACAGGTAGCATTCCGTGGTCACAATTATAAGATTTTGGGTTTGAATCCTGGTGGGGTGAGGTGGTGATTTTATGTAGAAATGTGCGTATTCTATTGGCTAATGTAGATATGGATCCCCTCGTGCTCGTGCCGGATTTAGTAAAACGTTACTCTGAACATCTAAGCGGCACTGGTGGTCCTCATTAGAGGTTCACGGCGCCATAAGCTTGTTGAAGAGGCTTTGTGTGAAATATAACAGAGTCTAGGACTGCTTTTAGTGTCCTGGTGGTCCACAGGTAGCATTCCCTCGTCACAAATATAAGATTTTGTCTTTGAATCCTGGTGGGGTGAGGTGTTGATTTTATGTAGAAGTCCACGTGCTTTATTGGGCTAAAGAAATATATATGGATCCTCGTGTTTCATAGCCGGATTTGGTAAAACGTTGCTCTGGTCACCAAGCGGCACGTGTGGTCCCCATTAGAGGTTCAAGGCGCCATAAGCTCGTTGAACAGGCTTTGTGTGAAATATAACAGAGTTTAGGACTGCTTTTAGTGTCCTGGTGGCCCAGAGGTAGCGTTCACCGGTCACAATTATAAGATCGTGGGTTCGAATCCTGGTGGGGTGAGGTGTTAATTATATGTAGAAATCTGCGTGCTTTATTGGGCTAGTGAAATATATACGGATACTCGTTTTTCGAAGCCGGATTTGGTAAAACTTTGCTCTGATCACCTAAGCGGCACGGGTGGCCCCCTTTAGAGGTTCACGGCGCCATAAGCTCATTGAACAGGCTTTGTGTGAAATATAACAGAGTCTAGGACTGCTTTTAGTGTCCTGGTGGCCCAGAGGTAGCGTTCACCGGTCACAATTATAAGATTTTTGTTTTGAATCCTGGTGGGGTGAGGTGTTGATTATATGTAGAAGTCCGCTTGCTTTATTGGGCTAATTAAATATATATGGATCCTCGTGTTTCGAAGCCGGATTTGGTAAAACGTTGCTCTGATCACCTAAGCATCACGGGTAGTCCCCATTAGAGGTTCACGGCGCCATAACGTCGTTCAACAGGCTTTGTGTGAAATATCACAGCGTTTACGACTGCTTTTAGTGTCCTGGAGGCCCAGAGGCAGCGTTCCTCGGCCACAATTATAAGATCGTGGGTACGAATCCTGGCGGGGTGAGGTGTTAATTATATGTAGAAATCTGAGTGCTTTATTAGGCTAATGAAAAATATATCGATCCTCGTGTTTCGAAGCCGAATTTGGTAAAACGTTGCTCTAATCACCTAAGCGGCACGGGTGGTCCCCATTAGAGGTTCACGGCGCCATAAGCTCATTGAACAGGCTTTGTGTGAAATATAACAGAGTCTAGCGCTGCTTTTAGTGTCCTGGTGGCCCAGAGGTAGCGTTCCCCGGTCACAATTATAAGATCGTGGGTTCGAATCCTGTTGGGGTGAGATGTTGATTATATGTAGAAGTGTGCGTGCTTTATTGGGCTAATAAAATAGATATGGATCCTCGTGTTTCGAAGCTGGATTTGGTAAAACGTTACTCTGAACACCTAAGCGGCACGGGTGGTCCCCATTAGAGGTTCACGGCGCCATAAGCTCATTCAACAGGCTTTGTGTGAAATATAACAGAGTCTAGGACTGCTTTTAGTGTCCTGGTGGTCCAGAGGTAGCGTTTCCCGGTCACAATTTTAAGATCGTGGGTTCAAATCCTGGTGGGGTGAGGTGTTGATTATATGTAGAATTCCGCGTGCTTTATTGGGCTAATGAAATATATATGGTTCCTCGTGTTTCGAAGCCAGATTTGGTAAAACATTGCTCTGATCACCTAAGCGGCACCGGTGGTCCCAATTAGAGGTTCACTGCGCCATAAACTCATTCAACAGGCTTTGTGTGAAATATAACAGAGTCTAGGACTGCTTTTAGTGTCCTGGTGGTCCAGAGGTAGCGTTTCCCGGTCACAATTATAAGATCGTGTGTTCAAATCCTGGTGGGGTGAGGTGTTGATTATATGTAGAAGTCCGCGTGCTTTATTGGGCTAATGAAATATATATGGTTCCTCGTGTTTCGATGCCGGATTTGGTAAAACAATAAAGCCAGGCGACGGTGTTATTGGGCTCCCGTGTTTCATTTGGTACAGCGCACGGGTGGTCCCCATTACAGGTTCACACAGTCATAAGCTCGTTGAACAGCCTTTGTGTGAAATATAGCAGAGTCAAGAACTGCTTTTATTGTCCTGGTAGCCAAGAGGCAGTCTTCCCCGGTCACAATTATAAGATCGTGGGTTCGAATCCTGGTGGGGTGAGGTGTTGATTATATGTAGAAATGTGCGTGCTCTATTGGGCTAATGAAATAGATATGGATCATCGTGTTTCGAAGCCGAATTTAGTAAAACGTTACTCTGAACACCTAAGCAGCACTGGTGGTCCTCATTAGAGGTTCACGGCGCCATAAGCTCGTTGAACAGGCTTTGTATGAAATATAACAGAGTCTAGGACTGCTTTTAGTGTCCTGGTGGTCAACAGGTAGCATTCCCTGGTCACAATTATAAGATTTTTGGTTTGAATCCTGGTGGGGTGAGGTGTTGAATTTATGTAGAAGTCCGCTTGCTTTATTGGGCTTATAAAATATATATGGATCCTCGAGTTTCCAAGCTGGATTTGGTAAAACGTTGCTCTGATCACGTAAGCGGCACGGGTGGTCCTCTATAGTGGTTCACGGCGCCATAAGCTCGTTGAACAGGCTTTGTGTGAAATATAACAGAGTCTAGGACTGCTTTTAGTGTCCTGGTGGTCCACAGGTAGCATTCCCTGGTCTCAATTATAAGATTTTGGGATTGAATCCTGGTGGGGTGAGGTGTTGAATTTATGTAGAAGTCCGCGTGCTTTATTGGGCTTATAAAATATATATGGATCCTCGAGTTTCTGCTGGATTTGGTAAAACGTTGCTCTGATCACGTAAGCGGCACGGGTGGTCCTTATAGTGGTTCACGGCGCCATAAGCTCGTTGAACAGCCTTTGTCTGAAATATAACAGAGTTTAGTACTGCTTTTAGTGTCCAGGTGGTCCACAGGTAGCATTCCCTGGTCACAATTATAAGATTTTGGGTTTGAATCCTGGTGGGGTGAGGCGTTGAATATATGTAGAAGTCCGCGTGCTTTATTGGGCTAATGAAATATATATGGATCCTCGTGTTTCGAAGCCGGATTTGGTAAAACGTTGCTCTGATCACCTAAGCGGCACGGGTGGTCCCCATTAGAGGTTCATGGCGCCATAAGGTCGTTGAACAGGCTTTGTGTGAAATATAGTAGAGTTTAGGACTGCTTTTATTGTCCTGGTGGCCCAGAGGTAGCATACCCCGGTCACAATTATAAGATCGTGGGTTTGAATCCTGGTGGGTTGAGGTTTTGATTATATGTAGAAGTCCGAGTGCTTTATTGGGCTAACGAAATATATATGGATCCTCGTGTTTCCAAGCCGGATTTGGTAAAACGTTGCTCTGATCACCTAAGCGGCACGGGTGGTCCCATTAGAGGTTCACGGCGCCATAAGCTCGTTGAACAGGCTTTGTGTGAAATATAGCAGAGTCTAGGACTGCTTTTATTTCCTGGTGGCCCAGAGGTAGCGTTCCCCGGTCACAATTATAAGATCGTGGGTTCACATCCTGGTGGGGTGAGGTGTTGATTATATGTAGAAGTCTGCGTGCTTTATTGGGCTAATGAAATATATTTGGATCCACGTGTTTCGAACCCGGATTTGGTAAAACGTTGCTCTGATCACCTAAGCGGCACGGGTGGTCCCCATTAGAGGTTCATGGCGCCATCAGGTCGTTGAACAGGCTTTGTGTGAAATATAGTAGAGTCTAGGACTGCTTTTATTGTCGGGGTGGCCCAGAGGTAGCATACCCGGTCACATTTATAAGATCGTGGTTTTCAATCCTGGTGGGGTGAGGTGTTGATTATATGTAGAAGTCCGCGTGCTTTCTTGGGCTAATGAAATATATATGGATCCTCGTTTTTCGAAGCCGGATTTAGTAAAACGTTACTCTGAACATCTAAGCGGCACTGGTGGTCCTCATTAGAGGTTCACGGCGCCATAAGTTTGTTGAACAGGCTTTGTGTGAAATATAACAGAGTCTAGGACTGCTTTTAGTGTCCTGGTGGTCCACAGGTTGCATTCCCTGGTCACAATTATAAGATTTTGTTTTTGAATCCTGGTGGGGTGAGGTGTTGATTTTATGTAGAAGTCCGCGTGCTTTATTGGGCTAAAGAAATATATATGGATCCTCGTGTTTCATAGCCGGATTTGGTAAAACGTTGCTCTGATCACCTAAGCGGCACGGGTGGTCCCCTTTAGAGGTTCACGGCGCCATAAGCTCATTGAACAGGCTTTGTGTGAAATATAACAGAGTCTAGGACTGCTTTTAGTGTCCTGGTGGCCCAGAGGTAGCGTTCACCGGTCACAATTATAAGATCGTGGGTTCGAATCCTGGTGGGGTGAGGTGTTGATTATATGTTGAAATGTGTGCTGTATTAGGCTAATGAAATTGATATGGATCCTCGTGTTTCGAAGCCGGATTTAGTAAAACGTTACTCTGAACACCTAAGCGGCACTGGTGGTCCTCATTAGAGGTTCACGGTGCCATAAGCTCGTTGAACAGGCTTTGTGTGAAATATAACAGAGACTAGGACTGCTTTTAGTGTCCTGGTGGACCACAGGTAGCGTTCCCTGGTCACAATAATAAGATTTTTGTTTTGAATCCTGGTGGGGTGAGGTGTTGATTATATGTAGAAGTCCGCTTGCTTTATTGGGGTAATTAAATATATATGGTTCCTCGTGTTTCGAAGCCGGATTTGGTAAAACGTTGCTCTGATCACCTAAGCATCAGGGGTACTCCCCATTAGAGGTTCACGGCGACATAACGTCGTTCAACAGGCTTTGTGTGAAATATCACAGCGTCTACGACTGCTTTTAGTGTCCTGGTGGCCCAGAGGCAGCGTTCCTCGGCCACAATTATAAGATCGTGGGTTCGAATCCTGGTGGGGTGAGGTGTTAATTATATGTAGAAATCTGAGTGCTTTATTAGGGTAATGAAAAATATATCGATCCTCGTGTTTCGAAGCCGAATTTGGTAAAACGTTGCTCTGATCACCTAAGCGGCACGGGTGGTCCCCATTAGAGGTTCACGGCGCCATAAGCTCATTCAACAGGCTTTGTGTGAAATATAACAGAGTCTAGCGCTGGTTTTAGTGTCCTGGTGGCCCAGAGGTAGTGTTCCCCGGTCACAATTATAAGATCGTGGGTTCGAATCCTGGTGGGGTGAGGTGTTGATTATATGTAGAAGTGTGCGTGCTTTATTGGGCTAATAAAATAGATATGGATCCTCGTTTTTCGAAGCCGGATTTGGTAAAACGTTACTCTGAACACCTAAGCGGCACGGGTGGTCCCCATTAGAGGTTCACGGCGCCATAAGCTCATTCAACAGGCTTTGTGTGAAATATAACAGAGTCTAGGACTGCTTTTAGTGTCCTGGTGGTCCAGAGGTAGCGTTTCCCGGTCACAATTATAAGATCGTGGGTTCAAATCCTGGTGGGGTGAGGTGTTGATTATATGTAGAAGTCCGCGTGCTTTATTGGGCTAATGAAATATATATGGTTCCTCGTGTTTCGATGCCGGATTTGGTAAAACATTGCTCTGATCTCCTAAGCGGCACCGGTGGTCCCAATTAGAGGTTCACTGCGCCATAAACTCATTCAACAGGCTTTGTGTGAAATATAACAGAGTCTAGGACTGCTTTTAGTGTCCTGGTGGCCTAGAGGTAGCGTTCCCCGGTCACAATTATAAGATTTTGGGTTCGAATCCTGGTGGGGTGAGGTGTTGATTATATGTAGAAGTCTGTGTGCTTTATTGGGCTAATGTAATATATATGGATCCTCGTGTTTTGAAGCCGGATTTGGTAAAACGTTTCTCTGAACACCTAAGCGGCACTGGTGGTCCCCAGTCGAGGTTCACAGCATAAGCTCGCGGAACAGGCTTTGTGAAATATAAATAGTCTAGACTGCTTTTAGTGTCCCAGGTCCACAGGCATTCCCCGGTCAAGCAATTATTATAAGATTTTGTACGGAACCTGGTGGGGTGAGGTGTTGATTTTTATGAAGTCCGCGTGCTTTATTGGGCTAAAGAAATATATATGGATCCTCGTGTTTCATTGCCGGATTTGGTAAAACGTTGCTCTGATCACCTAAGCAGCACTGGTGGTCCCCTTTAGAGGTTCACGGCGCCATAAGCTCATTGAGCAGGCTTTGTGTGAAATATAACAGAGTCTAGGACTGCTTTTAGTGTCCTGGTGGCCCAGAGGTAGCGTTCACCGGTCACAATTATAAGATCGTGGGTTCGAATCCTGGTGGGGTGAGATGTTGATTATATGTTGAAATGTGTGTGCTGTATTAGGCTAATGAAATAGATATGGATCCTCGTGTTTCGAAGCCGGATTTAGTAAAACGTTACTCTGAACACCTAAGCGGCACTGGTGGTCCTCATTAGAGGTTCACGGTGCCATAAGCTCGTTGAACAGGCTTTGTGTGAAATATAACAGAGACTAGGACTGCTTTTAGTGTCCTGGTGGACCACAGGTAGCGTTCCCTGGTCACAATTATAAGATTTTTGTTTTGAATCCTGGTGGGGTGAGGTGTTGATTATATGTAGAAGTCCGCTTGCTTTATTGGGCTAATTAAATATATATGGATCCTCGTGTTTCGAAGCCGGATTTGGTAAAACGTTGCTCTGATCACCTAAGCATCACGGGTAGTCCCCATTAGAGGTTCACGGCGCCATAACGTCGTTCAACAGGCTTTGTGTGAAATATCACAGCGTTTACGACTGCTTTTAGTGTCCTGGAGGCCCAGAGGCAGCGTTCCTCGGCCACAATTATAAGGTCGTGGGTACGAATCCTGGCGGGGTGAGGTGTTAATTATATGTAGAAATCTGAGTGCTTTATTAGGCTAATGAAAAATATATCGATCCTCGTGTTTCGAAGCCGATTTTGGTAAAACATTACTCTGAACACCTAAGCGGCACGGGTGGCCCCCATTAGAGGTTCACGGCGCCATAAGCTCATTCAACAGGCTTTGTGTGAAATATAACAGAGTCTAGGACTGCTTTTAGTGTCCTGGTGGTCCAGAGGTAGCGTTTCCCGGTCACAATTTTAAGATCGTGGGTTCAAATCCTGGTGGGGTGAGGTGTTGATTATATGTAGAATTCCGCGTGCTTTATTGGGCTAATGAAATATATATGGTTCCTCGTGTTTCGAAGCCAGATTTGGTAAAACATTGCTCTGATCACCTAAGCGGCACCGGTGGTCCCAATTAGAGGTTCACTGCGCCATAAACTCATTCAACAGGCTTTGTGTGAAATATAACAGAGTCTAGGACTGCTTTTAGTGTCCTGGTGGCCTAGAGGTAGCGTTCCCCGGTCACAATTATAAGATCGTGGGTTCGAATCCTGGTGGGGTGAGGTGTTGATTATATGTAGAAGTCCGCGTGCTTTATTGGGCTAATGTAATATATATGGATCCTCGTGTTTTGAAGCCGGATTTGGTAAAACGTTGTTCTGAACACCTAAGCGGCACTGGTCTTCCCCAGTAGAGGTTCACAGTGCCATAAGCTCGTTGAACAGGCTTTGTGTGAAATATAACAGAGTCTAGGACTGCTTTTAGTGTCCTGGTGGTCCACAAGTAGTGTTTCCTGGTCACAATTATAAGATTTTTGGTTTGAATCCTGGTGGGGTGAGGTGTTGATTATATGTCGAAGTCCGCGTGCATTATTGGGCTAATGAAATATATATGGATCCTCGTGTTTCGAAGCCGGATTTGGTAAAACGTTGCTCTGATCACCTAAGCGGTGGTCCCCATTAGAGGTTCACACAGTCATAAGCTCGTTGAACAGGCTTTGTGTGAAATATTGCAGAGTCAAGAACTGCTTTTATTGTCCTGGTAGCCAAGAGGCAGCCTTCCCCGGTCACAATTATAAGATCGTGGGTTCGAATCCTGGTGGGGTGAGGTGTTGATTATATGTAGAAATGTGCGTGCTCTATTGGGCTAATGAAATAGAAATGGATCCTCGTGTTTCGAAGCCGGATTTAGTAAAACGTTGCTCTGAACACCTAAGCGGCACGGGTGGTCCCCATTAGAGGTTCACGGCGCCATAAGCTCATTGAACAGGCTTTTTGTGAACTATAACAGAGTCTAGGACTGCTTTTAGTGTCCTGGTGGCCCAGAGGTAGCGTTCCCAGGTACAATTATAAGATCGTTGGTTCGAATCCTGGTGGGGTGAGGTTGTTGATTATATGTAGAAATGTGCGTGCTCTATTGGGCTAATGAAATAGAAATGGATCCTCGTGTTTCGAAGCCGGATTTAGTAAAACGTTGCTCTGATCACCTAAGCGGCACGGGTGGTCCCCATTAGAGGTTCACGGCGCCATAAGCTCGTTCAACAGGCTTTGGGTGAAATATAACAGCGTCTAGGACTGCTTTTATTGTCCTGGTGGCACAGAGGTAGCGTTCCCCGGTCACAATTATAAGATCATGGGTTTGAATCCTGGTGGGGAGAGGTGTTGATTATATTTAGAAGTCCGTGTGCTATATTGGGCTTATGAAATATATATGCATCCTCGTGTTTCGAAGCCGGATTTAGTAAAACGTTACTCTGAACATCTAAGCGGCACGGGTGGTCCCCTTTAGAGGTTCACGGCGCCATAAGCTCATTGAACAGGCTTTGTGTGAAATATAACAGAGTCTAGGACTGCTTTTAGTGTCCTGGTGGTCCACAGGTAGCGTTCCCTGGTCACAATTATAAGATATTTGTTTTAAATCCTGGTGGGGTGAGGTGTTGATTATATGTAGAAGTCCCTTTGCTTTATTGGGCTAATGAAATATATATGGATCCTCGTGTTTCGAAGCCGGATTTGGTAAAACGTTGCTCTGATCACCTAAGCATCAGGGGTAGTCCCCATTAGAGGTTCACGGCGCCATAACGTCGTCCAACAGGCTTTGTGTGAAATATCACAGCGTCTACGACTGCTTTTAGTGTCCTGGTGGCCCAGAGGTAGCGTTCCTCGGCCACAATTATAAGATCGTGGGTTCGAATCCTGGTGGGGTGAGGTGTTAATTATATGTAGAAATCTGAGTGCTTTATTAGGCTAATGAAAAATATATCGATCCTCGTGTTTCGAAGCCGAATTTGGTAAATCGTTGCTCTGATCACATAAGCGGCACGGGTGGTCCCCATTAGAGGTTCACGGCGCCATAAGCTCATTGAACAGGCTTTGTGTGAAATATAACAGAGTCTAGGACTGCTTTTAGTGTCCTGGTGGCCCAGAGGTAGCGTTCACCGGTCACAATTATAAGATCGTGGGTTCGAATCCTGGTGGGGTGAGGTGTTGATTATATGTTGAAATGTGTGTGCTGTATTGGGCTAATGAAATAGATATGGATCCTCGTGTTTCGAAGCCGGATTTAGTAAAACGTTACTCTGAACACCTAAGCGGCACTGGTGGTCCTCATTAGAGGTTCACGGCGCCATAAGCTCGTTGAACAGGCTTTGTGTGAAATATAACAGAGTCTAGGACTGCTTTTAGTGTCCTGGTGGTCCAGAGGTAGCGTTTCCCGGTCACAATTATAAGATCGTGGGTTCAAATCCAGGTGGGGTGAGGTGTTGATTATATGTAGAAGTCCGCGTGCTTTATTGGGCTAATGAAATATATATGGTTCCTCGTGTTTCGAAGCCGGATTTGGTAAAACATTGCTCTGATCACCTAAGCGGCACCGGTGGTCCCAATTAGAGGTTCACTGCGCCATAAACTCATTCAACAGGCTTTGTGTGAAATATAACAGAGTCTAGGACTGCTTTTAGTGTCTTGGTGGCCTAGAGGTAGCGTTCCCCGGTCACAATTATAAGATTTTGGGTTCGAATCCTGGTGGGGTGAGGTGTTGATTATATGTAGAAGTCTGTGTGCTTTATTGGGCTAATGTAATATATATGGATCCTCGTGTTTTGAAGCCGGATTTGGTAAAACGTTGCTCTGAACACCTAAGCGTCACAGGTGGTCCCCATTAGAGGTTCACAGTGCCATAAGCTCGTTGAACAGGCATTGTGTGAAATATAACAGAGTCTAGGACTGCTTTTAGTGTCCTGGTGGTCCACAGGTAGCGTTTCCTGGTCACAATTATAAGATTTTTGGTTTGAATCCTGGTGGGGTGAGGTGTTGATTATATGTCGAAGTCCGCGTGCATTATTGGGCTAATAAAATATATATGGATCCTCGTGTTTCGAAGCCGGATTTGGTAAAACGTTGCTCTGATCACCTAAGCGGCACGGGTGGTCCCCATTAGAGGTTCACACAGTCATAAGCTCGTTGAACAGGCTTTGTGTGAAATATAACAGAGTCTAGGACTGCTTTTAGTGTCCTGGTGGTCCAGAGGTAGAGTTTCCCGGTCACAATTATAAGATCGTGGGTTCAAATCCTGGTGGGGTGAGGTGTTGATTATATGTAGAATTCCGCGTGCTATATTGGGTAATGAAATATATATGGTTCCTCGAGTTTCCAAGCTGGATTAGGTAAAACAATGCTCTGATCACGTAAGCGGCACGGGTGGTCCCCTATAGTGGTTCACGGCGCCATAAGCTCGTTGAACAGGCTTTGTCTGAAATATAGCAGAGTCTAGGACTGCTTTTATTGTCCTGGTGGCCCAGAGGTAGCATACGCCGGTCACAATTATAAGATCGTGGGTTTGAATCCTGGTGGGGTGAGGTGTTGATTATATGTAGAAGTCCGCGTGCTTTATTGGGCTAATGAAATATATATGGATCCTCGTGTTTCGAAGCCGGATTTGGTAAAACGTTGCTCTGATCACCTAAGCGGCACGGGTGGTCCCCATTAGAGGTTCACGGCGCTATAAGCTCGTTGAACAGGCTTTGTGTGAAATATACCAGAGTCTAGGACTGCTTTTATTGTCCTGGTGGCCCAGAGGTAGCGTTCCCCGGTCACAATTATAAGATCGTGGGTTCAAATGCTGGTGGGGTGAGGTGTTGATTATATGTAGAAGTCCGCGTGCTTTATTGGGCTAATGAAATATATATGGATCCTCGTGTTTCGAAGCCGGATTTGGTAAAACGTTGCTCTGATCACCTAAGCGGCACGGGTGGTCCCCATTAGAGGTTCACGGCGCTATAAGCTCGTTGAACAGGCTTTGTGTGAAATATACCAGAGTCTAGGACTGCTTTTATTGTCCTGGTGGCCCAGAGGTAGCGTTCCCCGGTCACAATTATAAGATCGTGGGTTCAAATGCTGGTGGGGTGAGGTGTTGATTATATGTAGAAGTCCGCATGCTTTATTGGGCTAAAGAAATATATTTGGATCCTCGTGTTTCGTAGCCGGATTTGGTAAAACGTTGCTCTGGTCACCAAGCAGCACGTGTGGTCCCCATTAGAGGTTCACGGCGCAATAAACTCGTTGAACAGGCTTTGTGTGAAATATAGTAGAGTCTAGGACTGCTTTTATTGTCCTGGTGGCCGAGAGGTAGCATACCCCGGTCACAATTATAAGATCGTGGGTTTGAATCCTGGTGGGGTGAGGTGTTGATTATATGTAGAAGTCTGAGTGCTTTATTGGGCTAATAAAATATATATGGATCCTCGTGTTTCCAAGCAAGATTTGGTAAAACGTTGCTCTGATCACCTAAGCGGCACGGGTGGTCCCCTATAGTGGTTCACGGGGCCATAAGTTCGTTGAACAGGCTTTATGTGAAATATAACAGAGTCTAGGACTGCTTATAGTGTCCTGGTGGCCCATAGGTAGCGTTCATCGGTCACAATTATAAGATCGTGGGTTCGAATCCTGGTGGGGTGAGGTGTTGATTATATGTAGAAGTCCGCGTGCTTTATTGGGCTAATGAAACATATATGGATCCTCGTGTTTCGAAGCCGGATTTGGTAAAACGTTGCTCTGATCACCTAAGCGGCACGGATGGTCCCCATTAGAGGTTCACAGCGTCATAAGCTCATTGAACAGGCTTTGTGTGAAATATAGCAGAGTCTAGGACTGCTTTTAGTGTCCTGGTGGCCCAGAGGTAGCATTCCTCGGTCACAATTAGAAGATCGTGGGTTCGAATCCTGGTGGGGTGAGGTGTTGATTATATGAAGAAGTCCGCGTGCTTTATTGGGCTCATGAAATATATATGGATCCTCGTGTTTCGAAGCCGCATTTGGTAAAACGTTGCTCTGATCACCTAAGCAGCACGGCTGGTCCCCTATAGTGGTTCACAGCGCCAAAAGCTCGTTGAACAGGCTTTGTGTGAAATATAGCAGAGTCTAGGGCTGGTTTTAGTGTCCTGGTGGCCCAGAGGTAGCGTTCACCGGTCACAATTAGAAGATCGTGGGTTCGAACCCTGGTGGGGTGAGGTGTTGATTATGTGAAGAAGTTCGCGTGCTTTATTGGGCTAATGAAATATATATGGATCCTCGTGTTTCGAAGCCGCATTTGGTAAAACGTTGCTCTGATCACCTAAGCGGCACGGGTGGTCCCCTATAGTGGTTCACAGCGCCATAAGCTCGTTGAACAGGCTTTATGTAAAATATAGCAGAGTCTAGGACTGCTTTTATTGTCCTGGTGTCCCAGAGGTAGCGTTTCCCGGTCACAATTATAAGATCGTGGGTTCAAATCCTGGTGGGGTGAGGTGTTGATTATATGTAGAAGTCCGCATGCTTTATTGGGCTAATGAAATATATATGGATCCTCGTGTTTCCAAGCCGGATTTGGTAAAACGTTGCTCTGATCACCTAAGCGGCACGGGTGGTCCCCATTAGAGGTTCATGGCGCCATAAGGTCGTTGAACAGGCTTTGTCTGAAATATAGTAGAGTCTAGGACTGCTTTTATTGTCCTGGTGGCCCAGAGGTAGCATACCCCGGTCACAATTATAAGATCGTGGGTTTGAATCCTGGTGGGGTGAGGTGTTGATTATATGTAGAAGTCCGCGTGCTTTATTGGGCTAATAAAATATATATGGATCCTCGTGTTTCCAAGCCAGATTTGGTAAAAGTTGCTCTGATAACCTAAGCGGCACGGGTGGTCCCCATTAGAGGTTCATGGCGCCATAAGGTCGTTGAACAGGCTTTGTGTGAAATATAGTAGAGTCTAGGACTGCTTTTATTGTCCTGGTGGCCCAGAGGTAGCATACTCCGGTCATAATTATAAGATCTTGGGTTTGAATCCTGGTGGGGTGAGGTGTTAATTATATGTAGAAGTCCACATGCCTTATTGGGCTAATGAAATATATATGGATCCTCGTGTTTCCAAGCCGGATTTGGTAAAACGTTGCTCTGAGCACCTAAGCGGCACGGGTGGTCCCCATTAGACGTTCACGGCGCCATAAGCTCGTTGAAGAGGCTTTGTGTGAAATATACCAGAGTCTAGGACTGCTTTTATTGTCCTGGTGGCCCAGAGGTAGCGTTCCCCGGTCACAATTATAAGATCGTGGATTCAAATCCTGGTGGGGTGAGGTGTTGATTATATGTAGAAGTCTGCGTGCTTTATTGGGCTAATGAAATATATATGAATCCTCCTTGTTTCGACGCCGCATTTGGTAAAACGTTGCACTGATCACCTAAGCGGCACGGGTGGTCCCCATTAGAGGTTCACGGTGCCATAAGGTCGTTGAACAGGCTTTGTCTGAAATATAGCAGAGTCTAGGAATGGTTTTATTGTCCTGGTGGCCCAGAGGTAGCGTCCCCCGGTCACAATTATTAGATAGTGGGTTCAAATCCTGGTGGGGTGAGGTGTTGATTATATGTAGAAGTCAGCGTGCTTTATTGGGCTAATGAAATATATATGGATCCTCGAGTTTCGAAGCCGCATTTGGTAAAACGTTGCTCTGATCACCTAAGTGGCACGGGTGGTCCCCATTAGAGCTTCATGTCGCCATAAGCTCGTTGAACAGGCTTTGTGTGAAATATAGTAGAGTCTAGGACTGCATTTATTGTCCTGGTTGCCCAGAGGTAGCGTTCCCCGGTCACAATTATAAGATCATGGGTTCAAATCCTGGTGGGGTGAGGTGTTGATTATATGTAGAAGTCTGCATGCTTTATTGGGCTAATGAAATATATATGGATCCTCGTGTTTCCAAGCTGGATTTGGTAAAACGTTGCTCTTATCACCTAAGCGGTACTGGTGGTCCCCAGTAGAGGTTCACGGCGCCATAAGCTCGTTGAACAGGCTTTGCGTGAAATATAACAGAGTCTAGGACTGCTTTTAGTGTCCTGGTGGTCCACAGGTAGCATTCCCTGGTCACAATTATAAGATTTTGGGTTTGAATCCTGGTGGGGTGAGGTGTTGATTATATGTAGAAATCTGCGTGCTTTATTGGGCTAAAGAAATATATTTGGATCCTCGTGTTTCGTAGCCGGATTTGGTAAAACTTGCCTCTGGTCACCAAGCGGCACGTGTGGTCCCCATTAGAGGTTCACGGTGCCATAAGCTCGTTGAACAGGCTTTGTGTGAAATATAACAGAGTCTAGGACTGCTTTTAATGTCCTGGTGGTCCACAGGTAGCATTCCCTAGTCACAATTATAAGATTTTGGGATTGAATCCTGGTGGGGTGAGGTGTTGATTTTATGTAGAAGTCCGCGTGCGTTATTGGGCTAATGAAATATATATGGATCCTCGTGTTTCGAAGCCGGATTTGGTAAAGCGTTGCTCTTATCACCTAAGCGGCACTGGTGGTCCCCATTAGAGGTTCACGGCGCCATAAGCTCGTTGAACAGGCTTTGTGTGAAATATACCAGAGTCTAGGACTGCTTTTATTGTCCTAGTGGCCCAGAGGTAGCGTTCCCCGGTCACAATTATAAGATCGTGGATTCAAATCCTGGTGGGGTGAGGTGTTGATTATATGTAGAAGTCCGCATGCTTTATTGGGCTAATGAAATATATATGGATCCTCGTGTTTCGAAGCCGGATTTGGTAAAACGTTGCTCTTATCACCTAAGCGGCACTGGTGGTCCCCAGTAGAGGTTCACGGCGCCATAAGCTAGTTGAACAGGCTTTGCGTGAAATATAACAGAGTCTAGGACTGCTTTTAGTGTCCTGGTGGCCCAGAGGTAGCGTTCCCCGGTCACAATTATAAGATCGTTGGTTCGAATCCTGGTGGGGTGAGGTGTTGATTATATGTAGAAATGTGCGTGCTCTATTGGGCTAATGAAATATATATGGATCCTCGTGTTTCGAAGCCGGATTTAGTAAAACGTTACTCTGAACACCTAAGCGGCACTGGTGGTCCTCATTAGAGGTTCACGGCGCCATAAGCTCATTGAACAGGCTTTGTGTGAAATATAACAGAGTCTAGGACTGCTTTTAGTGTCCTGGTGGTCCACAGGTAGCATTCCCTAGTCACAATTATAAGATTTTGGGATTGAATCCTGGTGGGGTGAGGTGTTCATTTTATGTAGAAGTCCGCGTGCTTTATTGGGCTAATGAAATATATATGGATCCTCGTGTTTCGAAGCCGGATTTGGTAAAACGTTGCTCTGATCACCTAAGCGGCACGGGTTGTCCCCATTAGAGGTTCACGGCGCCATAAGCTCGTTGAACAGGCTTTGTGTGAAATATACCAGAGTCTAGGACTGCTTTTATTGTCCTGGTGGCCCAGAGGTAGCGTTCCCCGGTCACAATTATAAGATAGTGGGTTCAAATCCTGGTGGGATGAGGTGTTGATTATATGTAGAAGTCCACGTGCTTTATTGGGCTAATGAAATATATATGGATCCTCGAGTTTCGAAGCCGCATTTGGTAAAACGTTGCTCTGATCACCTAAGTGGCACGGGTGGTCCCCATTAGAGTTTCACGTCGCCATAAGCTCGTTGAACAGGCTTTGTGTGAAATATAGCAGAGTATAGGACTGCTTTTATTGTCCTAGTGGCCCAGAGGTACCGTTCCCCGGTCACAATTATAAGATCGTGGGTTCAAATCCTGGCGGGGTGAGGTGTTGATTATATGTAGAAGTTTGCGTGCTTTATTGGGCTAATGATATATATATGGATCCTCCTGTTTCGAAGCCGGATTTGGTAAAACGTTGCTCTGAACACCTAAGCGGCACTGGTGGTCCCCAGTAGAGGTTCACGTCGCCATAAGCTCGTTGAACAGTCTTTGCGTGAAATATAACAGAGTCTAGGACTGCTTTTAGTGTCCTGGTGGTCCACAGGTAGCATTCCCTGGTCACAATTATAAGATTTTGGGTTTGAATCCTGGTGGGGTGAGGTGTTGATTTTATGTAGAAGTCCGCGTGCTTTATTGGGCTAAGGAAATATATTTGGATCTTCGTGTTTCGTAGCCGCATTTGGTTAAACGTTACTCTGATCACCTAAGCGGCATGGGTGGTCCCCATTAGAGGTTCATGGCGCCATAAGGTCGTTGAACAGGCTTTGTGTGAAATATAGTAGAGTCTAGGACTGCTTTTATTGTCCTGGTGGCCCAGAGGTAGCATACCCCCGTCACAATTATAAGATCGTGGGTCTGAATCCTGGTGGGGTGAGGTGTTGATTATATGTAGAAGTCCGAGTGCTTTATTGGGCTAATGAAATATATATGGATCCTCGTGTTTCCAAGCCGGATTTGGTAAAACGTTGCTCTGATCACCTAAGCGGCACGTGTGGTCCCCATTAGAGGTTCATGGCGCCATAAGGTCGTTGAACAGGCTTTGTGTGAAATATAGTAGAGTCTAGGACTGCTTTATGTCCTGGTTGCCCAGAGGTAGCGTTCCCCGGTCACAATTATAAAATCGTGGGTTCGAATCCTGGTGGGGTGAGGTGTTGATTATATGTAGAAGTCCGCATGCATTATTGGGCTCATGAAATATATATGGATCCTCGTGTTTCGAAACCGGATTTGGTAAAACGTTGCTCTGATCACCTAAGCTGGCACAGATGATCCCATTAGAGGTTCACAGCGGCATAAGCTCGTTGAACAGGCTTTTTGTGAAATATAGCAGAGTCTAGGACTGCTTTTATTGTCCTGGTGGCCCAGAGGTAGCGTTCCCCGGTCACAATTAGAAGATCGTGGGTTCGAATCCTGGTGGGGTGAGGTGTTGATTATATGTAGAAGTCCGCGTGCTTTATTGGGATAATGAAATATATATGGATCCTCGTGTTTCGAAGCCGGATTTGGTAAAACGTTGCTCCGATCACCTAAGCGTCACGGGTGGTCCCCATTAGAGGTTCATGGCGCCATAAGGTCGTTGAACAGGCTTTGCGTGAAATATAACAGAGTCTAGGACTGCTTTTAGTGTCCTGGTGGTCCACAGGTAACATTCCCTGGTCACAATTATAAGATTTTGGGTTTGAATCCTGGTGGGGTGAGGTGTTGATTTTATGTAGAAGTCCGCGTGCTTTATTGGGCTAAGGAAATATATTTGGATCTTCGTGTTTCGTAGCCGCATTTGGTTAAACGTTACTCTGATCACCTAAGCGGCACGGGTGGTCCCCATTAGAGGTTCATGGCGCCATAAGGTCGTTGAACAGGATTTGTGTGAAATATAGTAGAGTCTAGGACTGCTTTTATTGTCCTGGTGGCCCAGAGGTAGCATACCCCCGTTACAATTATAAGATCGTGGGTCTGAATCCTGGTGGGGTGAGGTGTTGATTATATGTAGAAGTCCGAGTGCTTTATTGGGCTAATGAAATATATATGGATCCTCGTGTTTCCAAGCCGGATTTGGTAAAACGTTGCTCTGATCACCTAAGCGGCACGTGTGGTCCCCATTAGAGGTTCATGGCGCCATAAGGTCGTTGAACAGGCTTTGTGTGAAATATAGTAGAGTCTAGGACTGCTTTTATGTCCTGGTTGCCCAGAGGTAGCGTTCCCCGGTCACAATTATAAGATCGTGGGTTCAAATCCTGGTGGGGTGATGTGTTGATTATATGTAGAAGTCCGCGTGCTTTATTGGGCTAATAAAATTTATATGGATCCTGGCGTTTCCAAGCCGGATTTGGTAAAACGTTGCTCTTATCACCTAAGCAGCACGGGTGGTCCCCTATAGTGGTTCACGGTGCCATAAGCTAATTGGACAGGCTTTGTGTGAAATATAACAGAGTCTAGGACTGCTTATAGTGTCCTGATCGCCCATAGGTAGCGTTCCTCGGTCACAATTATAAGATCGTGGGTTCGAATCCTGGTGGGGTCTGGTGTTGATTATATGTAGAAGTCCGCATGCATTATTGGGCTCATGAAATATATATGGATCCTCGTGTTTCGAAACCGGATTTGGTAAAACGTTGCTCTGATCACCTAAGCGGCACAGATGATCCCCATTAGAGGTTCACAGCGGCATAAGCTCATTGAACAGGCTTTTTGTGAAATATAGCAGAGTCTAGGACTGCTTTTATTGTCCTGGTGGCCCAGAGGTAGCGTTCCCCGGTCACAATTAGAAGATCGTGGGTTCGAATCCTGGTGGGGTGAGGTGTTGATTATATGTAGAAGTCCGCGTGCTTTATTGGGATAATGAAATATATATGGATCCTCGTGTTTCGAAGCCGGATTTGGTAAAACGTTGCTCCGATCACCTAAGCGGCACGGGTGGTCCCCATTAGAGGTTCATGGCGCCATAAGGTCGTTGAACAGGCTTTGTTTTAAATATAGTAGAGTCTAGGACTACTTTTATTGTCCTGGTGGCCCAGAGGTAGCATACCCCGGTCACAATATAAGATCGTGGGTTTGAATCCTGGTGGGGTGAGGTGTTGATTATATGTAGAAGTCCGAGTGCTTTATTGGGCTAATGAAATAATTATGGATCCTTGTGTTTCCAAGCCGGATTTGGTAAAACGTTGCTCTGATCACCTAAGCGGCACAGATGGTCCCCATTGGAGGTTCACAGCGTCATAAGCTCGTTGAACAGGCTTTGTGTGAAATATAGCAGAGTCTAGGACTGCTTTTATTGTCCTGGTTGCCCAGAGGTAGCGTTCCCCCGTCACATTTATAAGATCGTGGTTTCAAATCCTGGTGGGTGAGGTGTTGATTATATGTAGAAGACGCGTGCTTTATTGGGCTAATGAAATATATATGGATCCTCGTGTTTTGAAGCCGCATTTGGTAAAACGTTGCTCTGATCACCTAAGGGGCACGGGTGGTCCCCTATAGTGGTTCACAGCCCCATAAGCTCGTTGAACAGGCTTTGTGTGAAATATAACAGAGTCTAGGACTGCTTTTAGTGTCCTGGTGGTCCACAGGTAGCATTCCCTGGTCACAATTATAATATTTTTGGTTTGAATCCTGGTGGGGTGAGGTGTTGATTTTATGTAGAAGTCCGCGTGCTTTATTGGGCTAATGAAATATATATGGATCCTCGAGTTTCCAAGCCAGATTTGGAAAAACGTTGCTCTGTTCACGTAAGCGGCACGGGTGGTCCCCTATAGTGGTTCACGGCGCCATAATCTCGTTGAACAGGCTTTGTGTGAAATATAGCAGAGTCTAGGACTGCTTTTATTGTCCTAGTGGCGCAGAGGTAGCGTTCCCCGGTCACAATTATAAGATCGTGGGTTCAAATCCTGGTGGGGTGAGGTGTTGATTATATGTAGAAGTCCGCGGGCTTTATTGGGCTAATGAAATATATATGGATCCTCGTGTTTCGATGCCGGATTTGGTTTAACGTTGCTCTGATCACTTAAGCAGCACGGGTGGTCCCCTATAGTGGTTCCCAGCGCCATAAGCTCGTTGAACCAGGCTTTGTGTGAAATATAGCAGAATCTAGGACTGCTTTTATTGTCCTGGTGGCCCAGAGGTAGCGCTCCCCTGTCACAATTATAAGATCGTGGGTTCAAATCCTGGTGGGGTGAGGTGTTGATTATATATAGAAGTCCGCGTGCTTTATTGGGCTAATGAAATATATATGGATACTCATGTTTCGAAGCCGCATTTGGTAAAACGTTGCTCTGATCACCTAAGCAGCACGGGTGGTCCCCTATAGTGGTTCACAGCGCCATAAGCTCGTTGAACAGGCTTTGTGTGAAAATAGCAGAATCTAGGACTGCTTTTATTGTCCTGGTGGCCCAGAGGTAGCGTTCCCCGGTCACAATTATAAGATCGTGGGTTCAAATCCTGGTGGGGTGAGGTGTTGATTATATGTAGAAGTCCGCGTGCTTTATTGGGCTAATGAAATATATATGGATCCTCGTGTTTCGAAGCGGGATTTGGTAAAACGTTGCTCTGATCACCTAAGCGGCACGGGTGGTCCCCATTAGAGGTTCATGGCGCCATAAGGTCGTTGATCAGGCATTGTGTGAAATATAGTAGAGTCTAGGACTGCTTATATTCTCCTGGTGCCCAGAAATAGCATACCCCGGACACAATTATAAGATCGTGGGTTTGAATCCTGGTGGGGTGTGGTGTTGATTATATGTAGAAGTCCGAGTGCTTTATTGGGCTAATAAAATATATATGGATCCTCGTGTTTCCAAGCCGGATTTGGTAAATCGTTGCTCAGATCACTTAAGCGGCACGGGTGGTCCCCATTAGAGGTTCACAGCGCCATAAGCTCATTGAACAGGCTTTCTGTGAAATATAGCAGAGTCTAGGACTGCTTTTATTGTCCTGGTGGCCCAGAGGTAGCGTTCCCCGGTCACAATTAGAAGATCGTGGGTTCGAACCCTGATGGGGTGAGGTGTTGATTATATGAAGAAGTCCGCGTGCTTTATTGGGCTAACGAAATATATATGGATCCTCGTGTTTCGAAGCCGCATTTAGTAAAACGTTGCTCTGATCACCTAAGCGGCACGGGTGGTCCCCATTAGAGGTTCATGGCGCCATAAGGTCGTTGAACAGGCTTTGTGTGAAATATAGTAGAGTCTAGAACTGCTCTTATTGTCCTGGTGGCCCAGAGGTAGCATAACCCGGTCACAATTATAAGATCGTGGGTTTGAATTCTGGTGGGGTGAGGTGTTGATTATATGTAGAAGTCCGCATGCTTTATTGGGCTAATGAAATATATATGGATCCTCGTGTTTCCAAGCCGGATTTGGTAAAACGTTGCTCTTATCACCTAAGCGGCACGGGTGGTCCCCATTAGAGGTTCACAGCCCCATAAGCTCGTTGAACAGGCTTTGTGTGAAATATAACAGAGTCTAGGACTGCTTTTAGTGTCCTGGTGGTCCACAGGTAGCATTCCCTGGTCACAATTATAAGATTTTGGGTTTGAATCCTGGTGGGGTGAGGTGTTGATTTTATGTAGAAGTCCGCATGCTTTATTCGGCTAAAGAAATATATTTGGATCCTCGTGTTTCGTAGCCGATTTGGTAAAACGTTGCTCTGGTCCCGAAGCGGCACGTGTGGTCCCCATTAGATGTTCACGGCGCCATAATCTCGTTGAACAGGCTTTTTGTGAAATATAGCAGAGTCTAGGACTGCTTTTATTGTCCTAGTGGCCAAGATGTAGCGTTCCCCAGTCACAATTATAAGATCGTGGGTTCAAATCCTGGTGGGGTGAGGTGTTGATTATATGTAGAAGTCCGCGTGCTTTATTGGGCTAATGAAATATATATGGATCCTCGTGTTTCGATGCCGGATTTGGTTTAACGTTGCTCTGATCACTTAAGCAGCACGGGTGGTCCCCTATAGTGGTTCAAAGCGCCATAAGCTCGTTGACCCAGGCTTTGTGTGAAATATAGCAGTCTAGGACTGCTTTTAGTGTCCTGGTGGCCCAGAGGTAGCGTTCCCCGGTCACAATTAGAAGATCGTGGGTTCGAACCCTGGTGGGGTGAGGTGTTGATTATATGTAGAAGTCCGCGTGCTCTATTGGGCTAATGAAATATATATTGATCCTCGTGTTTCGAAGCCTGATTTGGTAAAACGTTGCTCTGATCACCTAAGCGGCACGGGTGGTCCCCATTAGAGGTTCATGGCGCCATAAGGTCGTTGAACAGGCTTTGTGTGAAATATAGTAGAGTCTAGGAGTGCTCTTATTATCCTGGTGGCCCAGAAATAGCATACCCCGGTCACAATTATAAGATCGTGGGTTTGAATCCTGGTGGGGTGAGGTGTTGATTATATGTAGAAGTCCGAGTGCTTTATTGGGCTAATAAAATATATATGGATCCTCATGTTTCCAAGCCGGATCTGGTAAAACGTTGCTCTGATCACCTAAGCGGCACCGGTGGTCCCCATTAGAGGTTCATGGCGCCATAAGGTCGTTGAATAGGCTTTGTGTGAAATATAGTAGAGTCTAGAACTGCTTTTATTGTCCTGGTGGCCCAGAGGTAGCATATCGATGCGACATATAAATGATGGATCTGTTTTGGAATCGTCTAATGATCTGGGACTCTGAATCAGTCTGGATCAGGATGAGTTGGGATAGATCGTTGGTCCAGATCCTGTTGCAGGGGTGGGGTGTTGATTATATGTAGAAATGTGCGTGCTCTATTGGGCTAATGAAATAGATATTGATCCTCTTGTTTCGAAGCCGGATTTAGTAAAACGTTACTCTGAACACCTAAGCGGCACTGGTGGTCCTCATTAGAGGTTCACGGTGCCATAAGCTCGTTGAACAGGCTTTGTGTGAAATATAACAGTCTATGACTGCTTTTACGGTCCTGGTGGTCCACAGGTAGCATTCCCTGGTCACAATTATAAGATTTTGGGTTTGAATCCTGGTGGGGTGAGGTGGTGATTTTATGTAGAAGTCCGCGTGCTTTATTGGGCTAAAGAAATATATTTGGATCCTCGTGCTTCGTAGCCGGATTTGGTAAAACGTTGCTCTGGTCACCAAGCGGCACGTGTGGTCTCCATTAGAGGTTCACGGCGCCATAAGCTCGTTGAACAGGCTTTGTGTGAAATATAACAGAGTCTAGGACTGCTTTTAGTGTCCTGGTGGTCCACAGGTAGCATTCCCTAATCACAATCATATGATTTTGGGATTGAATCCTGGTGGGGTGAGGTGTTGATTTTATGTAGAAGTCGGCGTGCTTTATTGGGCTAATGAAATATATATGGATCCTCGTGTTTCAAAGAGGGATTTGGTAAAACGTTGCTCTTATCACCTAAGCGGCACTGGTGGTCCCCAGTAGAGGTTCACGGCGCCATAAGCTCGTTGAACAGGCTTTGCGTGAAATATAACAGAGTCTAGGAGTGCTTTTAGTGTCCTGGTGGTCCACAGGTAGCATTCCCTGGTCACAATTATAAGATTTTGGGTTTGAATCCTGGTGGGGTGAGGTGTTGATTTTATGTAGAAGTCCGCGTGCTTTATTGGGCTAAAGAAATATATTTGGATCCTCGTGTTTCGTAGCCGCATTTCGTTAAACGTTACTCTGATCACCTAAGTGGCACGGGTGGTCCCCATTAGAGGATCATGGCGCCATAAGGTCGTTGAACAGGCTTTGTGTGAAATATAACGGAGTCTAGGACTGCTTTTAGTGTCCTGGTGGCCCAGAGGTAGCGTCTCCCGGTCACAATTACAAGATCGTGGGTTCAAATCCTGGTGGGGTGAGGTGTTGATTATATGTAGAAGTCCGCGTGCTTTATTGGGATAATGAAATATATATGGATCCACGTGTTTCGAAGCCGCATTTGGTAAAACATTGCTCTGATCACCTAAGCAGCACGGGTGGTCCCCATTAGAGGTTCACGGTGCCATAATCTCGTTGAACAGGCTTTGTGTGAAATATATCAGAGTCTAGGACTGCTTTTATTGTCCTGGTGGCCCAGAGGTAATCGTTCCCTTGTCACAATTTGAAGATCGTGGGTTCAAATCCTGGTGGGGTGAGGTGTTGATTATATGTAGAAGTCCGCGTGTTTATTGGGCTAATGAAATATATATGGATCCTCGTGTTTCGAAACCGCATTTGGTAAAACGTTGCTCTGATCACCTAAGCGGCACGGGTGGTCCCCATTAGAGGTTCATGGCGCCATAAGCTCGTTTAACAGGCTTTGTGTGAAATATAGCAGAGTCTAGGACTGCTTTTATTGTCCTGGTGGCCCAGAGGTGGCATTCCCCGGTCACAATTATAAGATCGTGGGTTCAAATCCTGGTGGGGTGAGGTGTTGATTATATGAAGAAGTCCGCGTGCTTTATTGGGCAAATGAAATATATATGGATCCTCGTGTTTCGAAGCCGCATTTGGTAAAACGTTGCTCTGATCACCTAAGCGGCACGGGTGGTCCCCATTAGAGGTTCATAGCGCCATAAGGTCGTTGAATAGGCTTTGTGTGAAATATAGCAGAGTATAGGACTGCATTTATTGTCCTGGTAGCCGAGAGGTAGCATACCCCGGCCACAATTATAAGATCGTGGGTTTGAATCCTGGTGGGGTGAGGTATTGATTATATGTAGAAGTCCGAGTGCTTTATTGGGCTAATAAAATATATATGGATCCTCGTGTTTCCAAGCCAGATTTGGTAAAACGTTGCTCTGATCACCTAAGCGGCACGGGTGGTCCCCATTAGAGGTTCATGGCGCCATAAGGTCGTTGAATAGGCTTTGTGTGAAATATAGCAGAGTATAGGACTGCTTTTATTGTCCTGGTGGCCCAGAGGTAGCATACCCCGGTCACAATTATAAGATCGTGAGTTTGAATCCTGGTGAGTTTAGGTGTTGATTATATGTACAAGTCCGCGTGCTCTATTGGGCTAATGAAATATATATGGATCCTCGTGTTTCCAAGCCGGATTTGGTAAAATGTTGCTCTGATCACCTAAGCGGCACGGGTGGTCCCCATTAGAGGTTCATTGCGCCATAAGGTCGTTGAACAGGCTTTGTGTGAAATTTAGTAGAGTCTAGGATTGCTTTAATTTTCCTGGTGGGCCAGAGGTAGCGTTCCCCGGTCACAATTATAAGATCGTGGGTTTAAATCCTGGTGGGGTGAGGTGTTGATTATATGTAGAAGTCCGCGTGCTTTATTGGGCTAATGAAATAGATATGGATCCTCGTGTTTCGAAGCCGGATTTGGTATAACGTTGCTCTGATCACCTAAGCGGCACGGGTGGTCCCAATTAAAGGTTCACGGGGCCATAAGCTCATTGAACAGGCTTTTTGTGAAATATAACAGAGTTCAGGACTGCTTTTAGTGTCCTGGTGGCCCAGAGGTAGCGTTCCCCGGTCACAATTATAAGATCGTTGGTTCGAATCCTGGTGGGGTGAGGTGTTGATTATATGAAGAAATGTGCGTGCTCTATTGGGCTAATGAAATAGATATGGATCCTCGTGTTTCGAAGCTGGATTTAGTAAAACGTTACTCTGAACACCTAAGCGGCACTGGTGGTCCTCATTAGAGGTTCACGGCGCCATAAGCTCGTTGAACGGGCTTTGTGTGAAATATAACAGTCTATGACTGCTTTTACTGTCCTGGTGGTCCATAGGTAGCATTCCCTGGTCACAATTATAAGATTTTGGGTTTGAATCCTGGTGGGGTGAGGTGGTGATTTTATGTAGAAGTCCGCGTGCTTTATTGGGCTAAAGAAATATATTTGGATCCTCGTGCTTCGTAGCCGGATTTGGTAAAACGTTGCTCTGGTCACCAAGCGGCGTATGGTCTCCATTAGAGGTTCACAGCGCCATGGCTAGATTGAACAGGCTTTGTGTGAAATATAACAGAGTCTAGGACTGCTTTTAATGTCCTGGTGGTCCACAGGTAGCATTCCCTAATCACAATCATAAGATTTTGGGATTGAATCCTGGTGGGGTGAGGTGTTGATTTTATGTAAAAGTCCGCGTGCTTTATTGGGCTAATGAAATATATATGGATCCTCGTGTTTCCAAGCGGGATTTGGTAAAACGTTGCTCTTATCACCTAAGCGGCACTGGTGGTCCCCAGTAGAGGTTCACGGCGCCATAAGCTCGTTGAACAGGCTTTGCGTGAAATATAACAGAGTCTAGGAGTGCTTTTAGTGTCCTGGTGGTCCACAGGTAGCATTCCCTGGTCACAATTATAAGATTTTTGGTTTGAATCCTGGTGGGGTGAGGTGTTGATTTTATGTAGAAGTCCGCGTGCTTTATTGGGCTAAAGAAATATATTTGGATCCTCGTGTTTCGTAGCCGCATTTCGTTAAACGTTACTCTGATCACCTAAGCGGCACGGGTGGTCCCCATTAGAGGTTCATGGCGCCATAAGGTCGTTGAACAGGCTTTGTTTGAAATATAACAGAGTCTAGGACTTCTTTTAGTGTCCTGGTGGCCCAGGGGTAGCGTCCCCGGGTCACAATTATAAGATCGTGGGTTCAAATCCTGGTGGGGTGAGGTGTTGATTATATGTAGAAGTCCGCGTGCTTTATTGGGATAATGAAATATATATGGATCCACGTGTTTCGAAGCCGCATTTGGTAAAACATTGCTCTGATCACCCAAGCAGCACGGGTGGTCCCCATTAGAGGTTCACGGCGCCATAATCTCGTTGAACAGGCTTTGTGTGAAATATATCAGAGTCTAGGACTGCTTTTATTGTCCTGGTGGCCCAGAGGTAATCGTTCCCCTGTCACAATTTGAAGAACGTGGGTTCAAATCCTGGTGGGGTGAGGTGTTGATTTTATGTAGAAGTCCGCTTGTTTATTGGGCTAATGAAATATATATGGATCCTCATGTTTCGAAGCCGCATTTGGTAAAACGTTGCTCTGATCACCTAAGCGGCCCGGGTGGTCCCCATTAGAGGTTCTCGGCGCCATAAGCTCGTTTAACAGGCTTTGTGTGAAATATAGCAGAGTCTAGGACTGCTATTATTTTCCTGGTGGTCCACAGGTAGCATTCCCTAGTCACAATTATAAGATTTTGGGATTGAATCCTGGTGGGGTGAGGTGTTGATTTTATGTAGAAGTCCGCGTGCTTTATTGGGCTAATGAAATATATATGGATCCTCGTGTTTCGAAGCCGGATTTGGTAAAACGTTGCTCTGATCACCTAAGCGGCACGGGTGGTCCCCATTAGAGGTTCACGGCGCCATAAGCTCGTTGAACAGGCTTTGTGTGAAATATACTAG
>NW_024753892.1:0-2457 GCF_018991925.1 Homarus americanus
CATTAGGAACTAGGGGTCATTGAGAACTAGGGGCCATTAGGAACTAGGGGCCATTAGGAACTAGGGGCCATTAGGAACTAGGGGTCATTAGGAACTAGGGGTCATTAGGAACTAGGGGTCATTAGGAACTAGGGGCCATGGGGTAGACGTGGGATTATAGGGGTCATTAAGACTAGGAGATGTTAGGAACTAGGGCCGTGGGAACTAGAGAATGACTAACGCCGCCTATTACGTGGTATTAGTGTTGGTCATGTTGACTCTCTCTCTCTCTCTCTCTCTCTCTCTCTCTCTCATTCTTTCTCACTCTATCCTCTCTCTCCTTTACAGTGTGGTGGTGGCGCGCATAAGACCAGAGAGTGTGTGTGTGTGTGTGTGTGTGTGTGTCAGGAGGCACCATCCAGCTGGTAAACTGCTCTTGAGGCGTGTCGTGGTTACAGTGTGTGGCAAAGATGTGGTATATTTTGCTTGTTATAGCTATTCTTGTTTGGGGGGTTGGTGTGCTGGCTGGGGAGGTGTTAGTGTGTGTGTGTCGGGAGGTGTTAGTGTGTGTGTGGGGTGAGGGTTGTGTTTTGTGATGTAGGGTGTGGTCAGTGTGTGGGGGTGGGTTGTTGTAGGTAGGGGTGTGGTCGGTGTGGAGAGGAGAGTGGAGGTAGGGTGTGGTCAAGGGGGGGGGGGATGGGTAGGATGTGGTTGGTCAGGAAACACACATTGTAAACACCTATTAGAACGAGACGGGAGAAGCTAGTGGTTGTCCTGTCTGTCTGTCGCTGGAAATCGAGAGACGGTATAGAATTGTCCCCGTCAATATTTTTTTTATCACTGTTGATGGTCTGTATCGGGTGTTGTTATTTCATAGTGTCATAAAGGCTCTCAATGTGTATTTACTTTAGCACTTAGTTGTAGAGGTTGTAGAGGTTGTTGTTGTTATAATTAGATCTTTATCGCGTAGTTGTAATGTGTAGTAGAGGTGGTGGTTGTTGTTGTCATATAAGGCCTTGTGCCGATGTTGTAATTTGCTCCAGCAGTATGGTGTAATGCAAGACACATGTAGGCTAGGTGAATCTACCTATATGTGTATTGGCGGTAAGCTGTGTGTGTGTGTGTGTGTGTGTGTGTGTGTGTGTGTGTGTGTGTGTGTGTGTGTGTGTGTGTGTGTGTGTGTGAAATACAGAATGTGGCTGAGAGAGAAAGGAGGAGAGAGAATGTGTGTGTGTGTGTGTGTGTGTGCAGGCAGTCTGACCATCGCTTACATCTGGCAACTCTCCTCTCACTCTGGCAAATACCTCAGTCACCCAATCTAGTAACTTTACTGTCTCAACCTAACCTAAGCAAAACCTAACCAAAACCTAACCAAGACCTAACCAAGACCTAACCAAGACCTAACCAAGACCTAACCAAAACCTAACCAAGACCCAGAATTCAAACCTAACTAAGACTTCAACACTGAACGAAGACCTCTAACCAAAACCTAACCAAACCTAACCAAGACTCAACCAAGACCTTCAACCAAAACCCAACCAAAACTCAATTCAGACCAACGAAGACCTAACCAAAACCTAACCAAAACTTGAATCACACCTTAACCAAAACTTCCAACCAAAACTTAATTCAAGACCTAACCAAGACCCTAATGAAGACCAAGCAAAATTTCAATCAAACTCCAACCAAGACTCCAAATTCAAGACCTAACTAAAACCCAGTAACTAAGTATTCTGCAGTAACCAAGACCTAAATTCAAGACCTGTAACCAAAACCTAACCAAGACCTAACCAAGACCCTAACGAAGACCTAACCAAAACCTAACCAAAACCTAACCAAAACCTAACCAAGACCTAACCAAGACATAACCAAAACCTAACCAAAACCTAACCAAAACCTAACCAAAACCTAACCAAGACCTAACCAAAACCTAACCAAAACCCAACCAAAACCTAACCAAAACCTAACCAAAACCTAACCAAAACCTAACCAAAACCTAACCAAACCTAACCAAAACGTCCTTCCATCCTTAGAAATTACTGACGAGGGCGATAAGTAAGTAGGTAGGTTTAGTAGGGAGGTTAGGTTAGGTTAGGTAGGTAGGTGTAATGGTCAGCACGCTCGCCTCCCAAGCGTGTGGACCCGGGTTCGATCCCCAGGCAGGGTGAAACTATGGGCACGTTTACGCCATTTGTCTCTGTCTACCCAGCAGTAATTGGGGACCTGGATGTTAATCGATTTGCGGATAGTTAGCTGGGTAGGTGGGCTAGTGAGTGGGTAGGTGGGCTAGTGAGTGGGTACGTGGGCTAGTGAGTGCGTAGGTGGGCTAGTGAGTGGGTAGGTAGGTTAGTTAGTGGGTAGGTAGGCTAGTGAGTGGGTAGGTAGGTTAGTGAGTGGGTAGGTAGGTTAGTTAGTGGGTAGGTAGGCTAGTGAGTGGGTAGGTAGGTTAGAGAGTGGGTAGGTAGGCTAGTGAGTGGG
>NW_024753893.1:0-33110 GCF_018991925.1 Homarus americanus
AGCAAGCAGAGTTATGGGAGCAAGTTGCTGAGGTACCTGGGATTGTTGGTGAGGACTGGGAGTGGATGGGCGGTGACCTGGGAGGTAGGATGTACCTGGGAGGTCAGAGGTGTGTCTGGGAGCAGTTTGGCCTGGGAGTGTGTGAGGTGTACCTGGGAGTGTTTGTGGTGCAATGGGAGTGGTCAGGAGAAGCCTGGGAGTGTATGAGGTGTACCTGGGAGTGTGGGAGGTGTACCTGGGTGTATGAGGTGTACCTGGAGTGTTTGAGGTGAACCTGGTAGGTCTGAGGTGTACCTGGGAGCCGTCTGAGTGTGTGTACCAGGGTGCTGGGGGAGTACCTGAGTGTCAAAGGTGTACCTGGGAGTGTAGAGGAACTTGGGGGGGAGAGTGGGAGTGTGTGTGTGTAACGGGAGCAAGCCTGAGGCATTTGGGAGGCTAGAGGTACCTTGGAGTTCGGAGGTACCTGGGAGGTCTGAGGTACCTGGGAGTGTGAGGTGTACCTGGGAACAGAGGTGGGCCTGGAGGTTGGGAGGTGTGCCTGAGTGTTAAGGTGTACCTGGAAGTGGCAGGAGGTGCCTGGGAGTGTCAGAGGTGTACCTGGGAGGTCAGAGGTGCACCTAAGTGTCGGAGGTACCTGGGGAGTGTCAGAGGTGTACTCTGGGAGTGTCAGAGGTACCTGGGAGTGCCGGGGCGGTGTACCTGGGAGGTTCGAGGTGTACCTGGGAGTCAGAGATGCCTAGTAGTGTCAGAGGTGTACCTGGGAGTGTCAGGAGGTCTACCTGGCAGCAGTCTGAGGTGTACCTGGCAGTGTCTGGAGGTGTAACTGTCAGTGTCAGGGGTGTACGTGGGAGCAGCTGGGTGCACCTGGGAGAGGTGTATCAGGAGGACAGAGGAGTACCTAGGAGGTCTGAGGCTATCTGGGAGCAAGGAGGTGTACCTGGGAGTGTTGGGAGGTGGGGAGCAGTGAGTCCTGGGAGTGCCAGAGGTACCTGGGAGGCCAGAGGTGTACCTGGGAATTTCGGAGGTGCCTGGGAGCATCGGAGGCAATAATTCAGTGAGGCCAGGAGGTGTACCTGGGAGGTCGAGGTGTTCTGGGAGTGCCTGAGGGTACCTGGGAGTGTCAGGAGTGTACCAGGAATGTCAGGGGCATGTGGGGGGTGAGAGGAGGTGTACCTGGCAGTGTCAGAGGTGTACCCGGGAGGTCTGAGGTGCCTGGGAGCAAGTCAGAGGTGTATCTGGGAGTGTCGTGGAGGTGTACCTGGGAGTGGGAGGTACCAGGAATATCAGTGAGTAACAAGGAGTGACAGAGGAACATCCAGGAGGCTGGGAGGTGTACCTGGGAGTATCGGGAGGAGTACCTGGGAGTGTCAAGTCGTACCTGGGAGGCTGGGAGGTGTACTGGAATGTCGGATCGGGTGAACCTGGGAGTGTCAAAGGTGTACCTGGGAGTCAGAGGTGTACCAGGGAGTCTTAGAGGTGAACCATGAGTGTCAGAGGTGCACCTTGGAGTGTCTGAGGTGTGCCTTGGAGTGTCTGAGGTGTACCTGGGAGTGTCTGGAGTGTGTAACTGGCAGTGTCATGGTGTACCTGGGAGTGTCATGGTGTACCTGAAGTGCAGAGGTACCTGGGAGCATCACAGGTGTACCTGGGAGCAGAGGTACCTGGGAGGTTGGGAGGTGACCTGGGAGAGTCAGAGGCCTGGGAGTGTCAGAGATGTACCTGGGAGTGTCAAAGGTGTACCTGGAGTGGCAGAGGTGTACCTGAGCCAGAGGTACCTGGGAGTGTCAGGAGGTACCGGGAACAGAGGTGTACCTGGGAGGTCAGAGGTGTACACTTGGGAGGTCAGGGTATCTGGGAGTCCGGAGGTATACCTGGGAATGTCAGATGTGTACGAGGGAGGCCGTCGAGTACCTGGGAGTCTCAGAGGTGTACCTGGGAGAATCAGAGAGGTACCCAGAATATGGGAGGTACCTGGAATACGAAAGTGTACCTGGGAGTGTGTGTACATGGGAGCAGGAGGTACATGTGAGCAAGTCACAGGAATACCTGGGATTGTCAGAGTGTGTACCTGGCAGGGTTGGGAGTGTATTCAGTGAGAAGCCGGAGTGTACCTGGGAGTGTCTGGGAGGTGTACCTGGGAGTAAGCCGGAGGTGGCACCTGGGAGTGAGAAGTGAATCTGGGAGTGTCGGAGGTGTACCTGTAGTAAATGGAGGTGTACCTGGAGTGTCATGGTGTACCTGGAGGCTGTGAGGTACCTGGGATGTCAGTGAGTACCTGGGAGGTCAAGGTGTACCTGGGAGTGTCAGAGTTGTACCTGGGAGTGTCAGGAGGCACCTGGGAGCAAAGGTGCACCTGGGAGGTCAGAGGTGTACTTGGGAGGTCAGAGGTGTTCCTGGAGTGTCAGAGGTGTACCTGGGAGGTCGGAGGCACCTGGAGTGTCAAAGGTGCACCTGGGAGGTCAGGAGGTACCTGGGAGTGTCAGAGGTGTGCCTGGGAGGTCAAGGTACCTGAAGTGGCAGAGGTACCTGGCCAGAGGTGTACCTGGGAGTGTCAGAGGTGTACCTGGGAGTGTCGGAGGTGTACCTGGGAGTGCTGAGGCTGGGAGTGCTGAGGTAGCTGGGAGGCCAGGGGTGTACCTGGGAGTGTCTGAGGTGTACCTGGGAGGCTGGGAGGCATGCCAGGAGTGCTGGGAGGTGTACCTGGGAGGCTGGGAGGTGTACCTGGCAGTGTCTGAGGTGTACCTGGCAGTGTCTGAGTGTAACTGTCAGTGTCAGCGGTGCACGTGGGGAGTCAGCTGCACGTGGGGAGTTAGAGGTGTATCAGAGTGACAGAGGAGCACCTAGGGAGTGCTCGGAGGTGTATCTGGGAGGTCAGAGGTGTACCTGGGAGGCTGTGAGGTATACTGGGAGTGTCAGGTGTACCTGGGAGGCCAAGGTGTACCTGGGAGGCCAGGGAACCTGGGACGGGAGGCTGGAACACAGGTGTGCCAGGTGGGAGGTTGGGGTGAAGTACTCTAGTCTTGAGGGTACCTGGGAGCACGGGAGGTGGGAGTTCAGAGGTACCTGGGAGCAAGTCAGAGCAGTACTTGGAGGCTGTGAGGGTACCTGGGAGTGTCAGAGGTGTACCTAGGAGCTGAGGGTTCCCCTGGGGAGTGTCAGAGGTGACCTGGGAGTGTCGGAGGTGTACCTGGGAGGTCAGAGTGCCTGGGAGCATCAGGAGGTGCACCTGGGAGCACGGAGGTGTACCTGGGAGTGTCAGGAGGTGTACCAGGAGTGTCAGTGGGCACCTGGGAGTTCAAAGCAGAAATGGGAGTATCGGAGGTGTACCTGGGAGTGTCAGAGGTGTAACCAGGAGCGTCAGAGGTGTACCTGGAGTGTCTGGAGGTGTACCTGGGAGCGGAGGTATTGGGAGGTTTGTACCTGGGAGGTTGGGAGGTGTACCTGGGAGTGCTGGGAGGTGTACCTGGGAGTGTCAGAGGTGTACCTGGGAGTGCTGGGTAGGTGTATCTGGGAGTGTCGGACGTGTACCAGGAGTGTCAGAGGTACCAGGGAATGTCAGTGGAGTGCCTGGAGGTCTGAACCTGGAGCGTCAGAGGTGTACCTGGGAGTATCGGAGGTACCTGGGAGAAGGGTACTTGGGAGGTCAGAGGCACCTGGAGTGCACCGGTGTACCTGGGAGTGTCTGAGGTGTACCTGGGAGTGTCAGAGGTGTGCCTAGAGTGTCAGAGGTGCACCTGGAGTAGGTCAGAGGTGCACCTGGAGTGACTGGAGGTGCACCTGGGAGTGTCTGAGGACAGCTGGAGGTGGGCCTGCAGTGTCTGAGGTGTAACTGGCAGTGCTGAAGGTGTACCTGGGAGAGCCAGAGGTGTACCTGGGAGTGTCAGAGATGTACCTGGGAGGTCAGAGGTGTATCTGGGAGTCGGACGTACCTGGGAGTGTCAGAAGTGTACCTGGGAGTGTCAGAGGTGTACCTGGGATTGCCAGGAGGTACCTGGCAGGTTCGAGGTGTAACTGGCGGTGTCAGCGTGGTGCACCTGGGAGAGTCAGAGGTGAGCCTGGGAGGTCAGATGTGCCTGGGAGTGCTGGGAGGTGACCTGGGAGTGTCGGACGTGTACCTGGGAGGCCAGAGGTGTACCAGGGAATGTCAAGGAGCACCTGGGATTGTCAGAGGTCCTGGAGTGTCAGAGGTGTACCTGGGAGTGTCAGAGTGGAGTACCAGGGAGGTCAGAGGTATACCTGGAGTGCCGAGGTGTACCTGGAGCCCAGTGTGTACCCAGGGAGCATCGAAGGTCTACCTGGGAGGTCAGAGTTGTACCTGGGAGTGTCGGAGGCGGACCTGGGAGGCCAGAGGTGTGGCCTGGAGCACGAGGTACTCTGGGAGCAAGCCAGAGGTGTACCTGGGAGTGTCAGGAGGTGCACCTGGGAGTCAGAGGTGAACCTGGGAGAGCCAGAGGTGTACCTGGGAGGCCAGAGTGTACCTGGGAGTGTCAGAGGTGTG
Organism: Homarus americanus; assembly: GCF_018991925.1. Classification (NCBI taxonomy): domain Eukaryota; kingdom Metazoa; phylum Arthropoda; class Malacostraca; order Decapoda; family Nephropidae; genus Homarus; species Homarus americanus. Next base: position 4,499 of record NW_024753893.1, read on the forward strand.
TATAAGCGGACGTACCTGGGAGTGCAGAAGCCAGCAGGAATGTCAGTGGACCTGATTGTCAGAGGTAACATGGCAGTGTCAGAGGCACCAGAGGAGCACCAAGGAGTGTCAGAGTGAATACCTAGGAGTGTCAGAGGTGTACCTGGGAGGTCAGAGGCAATTTAGGAGCATCGGAGGTTTACCTGGGAGTATGGGAGGTGTACCTGGGATTGTCAGAGGCACCAGGAGTGTCAGTTATACCTGGGAGAGTCCTGTGCAACCTGGGAGTATCGGAGGTACCTGGGAGTTCAAGAGGTGCACCAAGGATGCACCTGGGAGTGTCAGAGATGTACCTGGGAGGTTGCAGGTGTATCTGAGCACGGGAGGTGTGCCTGGGAGCACGGGAGGTACCTGGGAGTGCCAGAGGTGTACCTGGGAGTGCTGAGAGGGTACCTGGGAGGTCAGAGATGTACCTGGGAGGTTGGGGTAGGTGTCTGGGAGGTCGGACGGGTACCTAGGGAGTGTCAGAGGTGTACTAGGAATAGTGAGTACCTGGGAGGCCAGAGGTGTACCTGGGAGGTCAGAGGTGTACCTGGGAGTATCGGGAGGCACCTGGGAGTGCCAGAGGTGTACTTGGGAGTGTCAGAGGTACCTGGGAGGTCACCGGTGTACCTGGGAGTGTCTGAGGTGTACCTGGGAGTGTCAGAGGTGTGTCTAGGAGGTCAGAGGTGCATTTGGGAGTGTCAGAGTTGCACCTTGAGAGTGTCTTAGGTGCACCTGGGAGACTGAGGTGTACCTGGCAGTGTTCGAGGTGTAACTGGCAGTGTCATGGTGTACCTGGGAGAGTCAGAGGTGTTCTGGAGTGTCGAGATGTACCTGGGAGTGTCAGAGGTATCTGGGAGTGTCGGACGTGTACCTGGGAGAGTCAGGATGGTGGGAATGTCAGGGAGTACCGGGATTGTCAGAGGTGTTCCTGCAGTGTCTGAGGTGTAACTGGCAGTGTCACCGGTGTACCTGGGAGAGTCAGAGGTGTTCCTGGGAGTGTCAGATTACCTAGGAGTGTCAGCGGTGCACCTGGGAGTGTTAGAGGTGCACGGATGTCAGGTGTAACTGGGTGTCAGAGGTGTACCAGAGTGTCAGAGATGTACCTGGGAGAGTCAGAGGTGTTCCTGGGAGGTCAGAGATGTACCTGGGAGTGTCGGAGGGGTCCTGGGAATGTCAGAGGTGTACCTGGGATTATCAGTCGTGTACCTGGAGGTCAGAGGTATCTGGGAGTGTCGGACGTGTACCTGGGAGTGTCAGAGGAAGGCAAATTGGGAATGTCAGTGGAGTACCTGTGATTGTCAGAGGTGTACCTGGCAGTGTCAGAGGTGTACCTGGGAGGTCAGAGGAGTACCGGGGAGTGTCAGAGGAATACCTAGGAGTGTCAGAGGTGTGCCTGGGAGTCAGAGGTGGGGAGACGGAGGAGCTACCTGGGAGGCTGGGGAATTGTACCTGGGAGCGCCGGAGGCGGGTCTGGGAATGTCAGAGGTGTGACGTGATTATCACGTGTACCTGGGAGGTCAGAGGCACTGGGAATGTCTGAGGTAAACCAGGAGGTTAGTGAAGTAACTGGAGTCTCAAAGGTGTACCTGGGAGTATCAGAGGTGTACCTGGAGTCTCAGAGGTGAACCAGGGAGTGTCAGAGGTGTACTGGGAGTGTCTGAGGTGTGCACCTGGCAGTGTCTGAGGTGTACCTGGCAGTGTCGGAGGTGTAACTGGCAGTGCCTGGGCGTAACCTGGGAGTTTCAGCGGTTCACCTGGAAGTTAGAGGTGTACCTGGGAGTATCATAGGTGTACCTGGGAGTGTCAGAGGTGTACCTCGGGAGTGTCAGAGGTGTGCTGGGAGTGTCAGGGAGGTGTACCTGGGAGTGTCAAAGGTGCCTGGAAGTGGCAGAGGTGTACCTGGGAGTGTCAACGGTGTACCTGGGAGTGTCAGGGTTCACCTGGGAGTGTCAAAGGTGTACCTGGAAGTGGCAGAGGTGTACCTGGGAGTGTCAGGCACCTGGGAGTCAGAGGTGCCTGGGAGTATCAGAGGTGCACCTGGAGGTGGAGGTGTACTTGGGAGTGTCAGGGGTGTAACTGGGAGTCTCGGAGGTGTAACTGGGAATGTCAGATGTGTGCCAGGGAGGTCAGCAGTACCTGGGAGTCTCAAGTGTACCTGGGAGTATCAGAGGTGTACCTGGGAATATCGGAGGTGTACCTGGAATATCGAAAGTGTACTGGGAGGTCAGAGGTGTACATGGGAGTGTCGGAGGTGTACCTGGGAGTGTGCAGGAATACCTGGGATTGTCAGAGGTGTACCTGCAGGTTGTGACCTGGGAGCAAAAGTGGTACCTGGGAGTGTCAGAGGTGTATGTGAGAGTGTCGGACGTGCACTGGGAGTGTCAGAGGTGTACCAGGAATGTCAGTGGAGTACTTGGGAGTGTGAAGTGTACCTGGGAGGTCAGTGGTGTACCTTGGAGGTCAGAGGTGTGCCTGGAGGCTGGTGTGTATCTGGAGTGTCGGAGGTACCTGGGAGTGTGAGAAGGTGAACCTGGGAGGTCGGAGGTACCCGGTAGTGTCGGAGGTACCTGGTGTCAGCGGTGTACCTGGGTGTCGAGGTGAACCAGAATGTCAGGAGTACCTGGGAGTGTCAAAGGTGTGCCTGGGAGGTCAGAGGTGTCTAGGAGTGTCAGAGGTGCATTTGGGAGTGTCAGAGGTGCACCTTGGAGGGTCTTAGGTGTGCCTGGGAGAGTCTGAGGTGTGACCTGGCAGTGTCTGAGGTGTAACTGGCAGTGCTGGGGTGGTACCTGGGAGAGTCAGAGGTGTTCGTTGGAGTGTCAGAGATGTACCTGGGAGTGTCAGAGGTGTATCTGGGAGGTCGACGTGTACCTGGGAATGTCAAGTGTACCAGGAATGTCAGTGGAGTACCTGGGATTGTCAGAGGTGTTCCTGGCAGTGTCTGAGGTAACTGGCAGCCTGGGAGAGTCAGAGGTGTTCCTGGGAGTGTCAGAGATGTACTGGGAGTGTCAGCGGTGCACCTGGTTAGGAGGGTGTACCTGGAAGTGTCATAGGTGTACCTGGGAGTGTCAGAGGTGTACCTGTGAGTGTCAGAGATGTACCTGGGAGAGTCAGAGGTGTTCCTGGGAGTGTCAGAGATGTACCTGGGAGTGTCGGAGGCGGTCCTGGGAATGTCAGAGGTGTACCTGGGATTATCGTCGTGTACCTGGGAGTGTCAGAGGTGTATCTGGGCGTGCCGGACGTGTACCTGGGAGTGTCAGAAGTGTACCAGGGAATGTCAGTGGAGTACCTGTGATTGTCAGAGGTGTACCTGGCAGTGTCAGAGGTGTACCTGGGAGTGCAGAGGAGTACCAAGGAGTGTCAGAGGAATACCAGAGTGTGAGAGGTGTACCTGGGAGTTTCAGAGGTGTACCTAGGAGTATTGGAGGTTTACCTGGAGTGTCAGAATTGTACCTGGGAGTGTCAGGAGGCGGTCCTGGGAATGTCAGAGGTGTACCTGGGATTATCGTCGTGTACCTGGGAGTGTCAGAGGTGTACCTAGGAATGTCTGGGGTAACCCAGAGTGTCAGTGAAGTAACTGGGAGTCTCAAGGTGTACCTGGGAGTATCAGAGGTGTACCTGGGAGTCTCAGAGGTGAACCAGGGTGTCAGAGGTGTGCTTGGGGTGTCTGAGGTGTGCCTGGGTGTCTGGGGTGTACCTGGCAGTGTCTGAGGTGTAACTGGCAGTGTCAGCGGTGTGCCTGGGGTGTCAGCGGTTCACCTGGAAGTGTTAGAGGTGTGACCTGGGAGTTATCATGGGTGGCACCTGGGTGTCAGAGGGTGCCTCGAGTGTCAGAGTTGTACCTGGGAGTGTCGGAGGCGGACCTGGGAGTGTCAGAGGTATACCTGGGAATATCAGAGGTGTACCTGGGAGTGTCAGAGGTGTACCTGGGAATGTCAGAGGTATACGAGGGAGTGTCATTGAAGTACCTGGGACTCTCAAAGGTGTACCTGGGAGTATCGGAGGTGTACCTGGGATTATCGGAGGTGTACCTGGGAATATCGGAGGTGTACCTGGGAGTGTCAGAGGTGTACCTGGGAGTATTAGAGGTGTACCTGGGAGTGTCAGGGGTGTACCTGGGAGTGTCAAGTGTGTAACTGGGAGTCTCGGAGGTGTAACTGGGAATGTCAGAGGTGTACCAGGGAGTGTCAGTCGAGTTCCTGGGAATATCGGAGGTGTACCTGGGAAAATCGAAAGTGTACCTGGGAGTGTCAGAGGTGTACCTGGGAGTGTCGGAGGTGTACCTGGGAGTGTCACAGGAATACCTGGGATTGTCAGAGGTGTACCTGGCAGTGTCAGCGGTGGACCTGGGAGTGTCATAGATGTACCTGGGCGTGTCAGAGGTGTATCTGGGAGTGTCGGACGTGTACCTGGGAGTGTCAGAGGTGTACCAGGGAATGTCAGTGGAGTACTTGGGAGTTTCAGAAGTGTACCTGGGAGTGTCAGTGGTGTACCTTGGTGTGTCAGAGGTGTACCTGGGAGTGTCAGAGATGTACCTGGCAGTGTCAGCGGTGTACTTGGGACTGTCAGAGGTGTACCAGGGAATGTCAGTTGGAGTACCTGGGAGTGTCAAATGTGTACCTGGGAGAGTCAGAGGTGTACCTGGGAGTGTCAAAGGTGTACCTGGGAGTGCCAGAGGTGTACCTGGGAGTGTTAGAGGTGTTCCTGGGAGTGTCAGAGGTGTACCTGGGAGTGTCGGGAGGTGTACCTGGGGTGTCCAAGGTGTACTTGGGAGTGTCAGAGGTGTACCTGGGAGTGTCGTGTGCCTGGGAGTGTCAAGGTGTGCCTGGAGGTGGCAGAGGTGGCACCTGAGGTGTCGGAGGTGTACCTGGGGGTGTCAGAGGTGTACTTGGGAGTGTCAGAGATGTACCTGGGAGTGTCAGCGGTGTACCTGGGAGTGTCTAAGGTGTACCTGAGAGTGTCAGAGGCGTGCCTGGGAGTGTCAGAGGTGCACTTGGGATTGTCAGAGGTGCACCTTGGAGTGTCTGAGGTGTACCTGGGAGTGTCTGAGGTGTACCTGGCAGTGTCTGAGGTGTACCTGGCAGTGTCTGAAGTGTACCTAGCAGTGTCAGCGGTGTACCTGGGAGTATCAGCGGTGTACCTGGGAGTGTCAGGGGTGTACCAGGGTGTCAGAGGTGTACCTGGGGTGTCAGAGGTGTGCCAGGGTGTCAGAGGTGTACCTGGGAGTGTCAGAGGTGTACCTGGGGTATCAGAGGTGTACCTGGGAGTGTCGGACGTGTACCTAGGAGTGTCAGAGGTGTATCAGGGAATGTCAGTGGAGTACCTGGGAGTGACAGAGGTGTACCTGGGAGTATCAGAGGTGTACCTGGGAGTGTCAGAGGTGTACCTGGGAGTGTCAGGGGTGTAACTGGGAGTCTCAAAGGTGTACCTGGGAGTATCGGAGGTGTACCTGGGAATATCGTAGGTGTACCTGGGAATATCGGAGGTGTACCTATGAGTGTCAGAGGTGTACCTGGGAGTGTCGGAGGTGTACCTAGGAGTGTCACAGGAGTACTTGGGATTGTCAGAGGTGTACCTGGCAGTGTCAGAGGTGTACCTTGGAGTGTCAGAGGTGTACCTGGGGTGTGAGAGGTGTGCCTGGGGTGTCAGGTGTACCTGGGATTGTGAGAGGTGTGCCTGGGAGGAGTCGTAGGTGTGCCTGGGAGTGTCGGAGGTGTACCTGGCAGTGTCAGCAGTGTACCTGGGAGTGTCAGGGTGTACCAGGAATGTCAGTGGGTACTGCAAGTGTCAAAGGTGTACCTGGGAGTGTCAGAGGTGTGCCGGGAATATCGGAGGTGTACCTGGGAATATCAGGTGTGCCAGGGAGTGTTAGGGAATGTGGCCTGGGGTGTCAGAGGTGTATCTGGAAGTGTCGGACATTGTACCTGGGAGTGTCAGAGCTGTGCCTGGGTGTCAGTGGAGTAGAGGGAGTGTCTGAGGTGTGCCTGGGGTGTCAGAGGTGTACCTGGGAGTATCGGAGGTGTACCTGGGGTGTCATGGAGGTGTGCTTGGGAGTGTCAGGTGTGCCTGGAGTGTCAGGTGTGCCTGGGAGTGTCTGAGGTTATGCCTGGGAGTGTCAGAGTTTGCCTAGGAGTGTCAGAGGTGCACTTGGGGTGTCAGAGGTGCACCTTGGAGTATCTGAGGTGTGCCTGGGAGTGTCTGAGGGCACTGGTTTCTGAGGTGTACCTGGCAGTGTCTGAGGTGTAACTGGCAGTGTCAGCGGTGTGCCTGGGAAGTCAGAGGTGTTCCTGAGTGTCAGAGATGTACCTGGGAGTGTCAGAGGTGTATCTGGGAGTGTCGGACGTGTGCTTGGGGGTGTCAGTGTACCAGGGAATGTCAGTGGAGTACCTGGATTGTCAGGGTGTGCCTGGCAGTGTCTGAGGTGTAACTGGCAGTGTCAGCGGTGTACCTGGGAGAGTCGGAGGTGTGCCTGGGAGTGTGAGAAGTGTACCTGGGAGTGTGAGAGGTGTACTTGGGAGTGTCAGAGGTGTGTGCCTAGGAGTGTCAGAGGTGCACTTGGGAGTGTCAGATGTGCACCTTGGAGTGTCTGAGGTGTGCCTGGAGTGTCTGAACGTGTATATGGGGAGTGTGTCGGACGTGTACCTGGGGTGTCAGAAGTGTACCAGGGAATGTCAGTGGAGCCTGGGATTGTCACAGGTGTGCCTGGCAGTGTCTGAGTGTAACTGGCAGTGTCAGCGGTGTACCAGTCAGAGGTGTTCCTGGGGTGTCAGAGATGTGCCTGGGAGTGTCAGCCGTGCACCTGGGAGTGTCGGACGTGTGCTTGGGAGTGTCAGAAGTGTACCAGGGTATGTCAGTGGAGTACCTGGGATTGTCAGAGGTGTACCTGGCAGTGTCAGAGGTGTGCCTGGGGAGTGTCAGAGGAGTACGCCAAGGAGTGTGAGAGGAATACATAGAGTCAGAGGTGTACCTGGGGTTTCAGAGGTGTACCTAGGGTATCGAAGGTTTACCTGGGGTGTCAGAGTTGTACCTGGGAGTGTCGGAGGCGGACCTGGGAGTGTCAGAGGTGTACCTGGGAGTATCAGGGTGTGCCTGGGAGTTGTCAGAGGTGTACCTGGTGTCAGAGGTAACCCAGGGGTGTCAATGAAGTACCTGTGAGTCTCAAGGTGTACCTGGGATTATCGGAGGTGTGCCTGGGAGTCTCAGAGGTGAACCAGGGAGTGACAGAGGAGTACCGGAGTGTCAGAGGTGTGCCTGGGAGTATCGGAGGTGTACCTGGGAGTATCGGAGGTGTGCCTGGGAGTGTCAGAGGTGTACTAGGAGTGTCAGAGGTGCATTTGGGAGTGTCAGGGGTGCCTTGGAGTATCTGAGGTGTGCCTGGGAGTGTCTGAGTTGCCTGGCAGTTTCTGAGGTGTGCCTGGCAGTGTCTGAGGTGTAACTGGCAGTGTCAGCGGTGTGCCTGGGAGAGTCAGGGTGTTCCTGGGAGTGTCAGAGATGTACCTGGAGTGTCAGAGATGTATCTGGGAGTGTCGGACGTGTACCTGGGAGTGTCAGAAGTGTACCAGGAATGTGTCAGTGGAGTACCTGGGATTGTCAGAGGTGTGCCTGGGAGTGTTGGGGTGTAACTGGGAGTGTCAGAGGTGTACCTGGGAGCATCAGAGGTGTATCTGGGAGTGTCAGAGGTGTACCTGGGAGTGTCAGGGGTGTAACTGGGAGGCCGGAGGTGTAACTGGGAATGTCAGAGGTGTACCAGGGAGTGTCAGTGGAGTACCTGGGAGTCTCAAAGGTGCACCTGGGAGTATCGGAGGTGTACCTGGGAATATCGGAGGTGTACCTGGGAATATCGGAGGTTTACCTGAGAGTGTCAGAGTTGTACCTGGGAATGTCGGAGGTGTACCTGGGAGTGTCACAAAAGTAGCTGGGATTGTCAGAGGTGTACCTGGCAGTGTCAGAGGTGTACCTTGGAGTCTCAGAGGTGTACCTGGGAGTGTCAGAGGTGTACCTGGGAGTGTCGGAGGTGTACCTGGGAGTGTGAGAATTGTACCTGTGAGAGTCGGAGGTGTACCTGGGAGTGTCGGAGGTGTACCTGGCAGTGTCAGCGGTGTACCTAGGAGTGTCATAGATGTACCTGGGAGTGTCAGAGGTTTATCTGGGAGTGTCGGACGTGTACCTAGGAGTGTCAGAGGTGTACCAGGGAATGTAAGTGGAGTACTTGGGAGTGTCAGAGGTGTACCTGGGAGTGTCAGAGGTGTACCTTGGGGTGCCAGAGGTGTTCCTGGGAGTGTCAGAGGTGTACCGGGGAGTGTCGGAGGTGTTCCTGGGAATGTGGGAGAAGGGGCCTGGGGAGTGTCGTGGAGGTATACCTGGGAGTGTCGGAGGTGTACCTGTCAGTGTCAGGCGGTGTACCTGGGAGTGTCAGAGGCATACCAGGGAACAGTGGAGCACCTGGGAGTGTCAAAAGAGTACCTGGAGTGTCAGAGGTGTACATGGGGAGTGTCAGAGGTGTACCTGGGAGGTCAAAGGTGTACCTGGGATTGTCAGGAGGTGTACCTGGGGAGGTCAGGAGGTGTACCTGGGAGTGTCAGAGGTGTACCTGGGAGTGTCAGAGGTGTGGGCCTGGGAGGTCGGAGGTGCACTGGGAGGTGGGAGGAAGCATACCTGGGAGTGTCAGAGGTGTACCTGGGAGTGTCGGAGGTGTACCTGGGAGTGTCAGAGGTGTACTTGGGAGTATCTGAGGTGTACCTGGGAGTGTCTGAGGTGTACCTGGGAGTGCCAGAGGTGTGCCTAGGAGTGTCAGAGGTGCACTTGGATGTGTCAGAGGTGCACCTTGGAGTGTCTCAGGTGTACCTGGGAGTGTCTGAGGTCTACCTGGCAGTGTCTGATGTGTACCTGGCAGTGTCTGAGGTGTAACTGCCAGTGTCAGCGGTGTACGAGGGAGTGTCAGCGGTGCACCTGGGAGTGTTAGAGGTGTATCAGGGAGTGACAGAGGAGTACCTAGGAGTGTCAGAGGTGTACCTGGGAGTTTCAGAGGTGTCCCTGGGAGTGTCAGAAGTGTACCTGGGAGTGTCAGAGGTGTACCTGGGAGTGTCAGAGGTGTACCCAGTGTGTCAGAGATGTACCTGGGAGTGTCAGAGGTGTATCTGGGAGTGTCGGACGTGTACCTAGGAGTGTGAGAGGTGTACCAGAGAATATCAGTGGAGTACCTGGGAGTGTCAGAGGTTTACCTGGGAGTGTCAGAGGTGTACCTGGGCGAGTCAGAGGTGTACCTGGGAGTGATAGAGGTTTACCTGAGAGTGTCGCAGGTGTACCTGGGAGTGTCTGGGGTGTACCTGGGAGTATCTGGGGTGTACCTGGGAGTGTCTGAGGTGTACCTGGGAGTGTGAGAGGTGCATTGGGAGTGTCAGAGGTGCACCTGGGAGTGTCTGAGGGCACCTGGGGAGTGTCAGAGGTGTGCCTAGAGTGTCAGGGTGCACTTGGGAGTGTCAGAGGTGTACCTGGGAGTATCGGAGGTTTGCCTGGGAGTGTCAGGTTGTACCTGGGGAGTGTCAGGAGGCGGACCTGGGAGTGTCAGAGGTGTACCTGGGAGTATCAGAGGTGTACTTGGGGTATCGGATACCTGGGAGTATCAGGGAATTAAGCCCTTGGGAGTATCGGAGGTGTGTACCTGGGTGCATAAGGCACAGAGACTTAGGATAGAAATCCCTTACCAGGCTAATCAGGATATAACATATACAGGAAAATTAAAGGACCATAGTTTCCGAGGAATAACAAACAACCGTTAGAGATTGGCATCTCTTTACTATAAAATATATCACAAAACTCTGACACCCTCAACAATCGTCAAATAATTGCAGTCAAACAATTAATGGAAGCAACAATTAAAGAATCAAACAAATAATGGGAGTCAACAATTAATAATGGATTCAAACAATTAAATAGGTCAACAATTGATGAAGATCGAACAATAAAAGAAGTCAGCGTTAATGGGATCAAAGCACAATTAAATGGGTCAACAATTGATAGAATCGAACAATAGGGAGTCAGCAATTATTGGAATCAAACAATGAACAAATATTTCCTGCGGCATTGGCCCTGGGGAGAGGTTCTGCAGAACGGTGATGCACTCAGGGCAGGGAAATCCGTTCACTCCACACTCAGCAACGTCTTGAAAAGGGCAGGAGAACACCGGGGCACCGACGGAATGTGACGAACTGATGGTCGTGGTATGCGGTAGTGGTAGATGACCAAGAGAGTTGGCGGTTGATGGGTAGTCTGGAACACAGCCCCGAGTCAGGACCTATGGTGAGGATCTAGCCAGAATTTGACGGACAGCAGGGTAGCTGAATACTGACGGTATGGCGGCTGGAGTTGAATCTGTTCCGTGGCAGAGATAGTCTTCGTTATCACCTCCGTCCAACCACCCCAAGTATAAATCTGCACCAGCAAACGGGCAGTTAGCAAGCAGTAACTAGCCGGAGGATCGTTTCTGCCTTACACTCCCCAACAAAAATCTGCTATGGAGTGAATTAAAACTTAAGATAGTACACAAGCATAATCATCTTACAACAAATGCCCGTACATTGCACAATAAAAAGGTCATGAAAAGAATAATTGGAAACTTGATGTCCAAAACGAATAAAAATATCAAGGAACTGCACAATGGGTCCTTTAAATTGAAGTTTAAGTTGGAGCCTATTTCTACTTGTCGTAGAGAGTTCTTCTATCTCGCCAGGTGTTGGCAGCAACTGGCAACAGGATCAACAGGCTCTGTCCAGACTTCACAGGAACTCTTGCAGGGTAGTGCCTCGACTATGCTCCAGCTTGGGGACGTCGTCAGGACACGAGCAATGTGGGTCCCACTACAATTATTGCTTTAACAAATTCGCTTGATGTAATTTGGAAGCTGCCAGAGGAAGGGGTGAGAATCGTCCAACAAAATCTATAGCTACCCGAAGATGGTTCTTAAACACGACGGGTAAAGAGGTTCAAGTGGAGACAGGACAGGACTCTACCCTTGGCGGACATACGTGGGCACTGATCACAACTCCTACAAAGCTCTAATATCGCTCCATACCTGGCCAGTAAAACTGATCAGCAGCAGCTACTATAAGTTTTCCTACGAGAACAGTGACTTTACAAGAGAGCTCTTGTGTGAGCTGCAGAAGAATCATTACACACGACAGAGCAGCAGGACAACAAGTAAAAACAAACCTGGCTGGTCGCTTGGATGAATACAAGACCTGTGTAACACCCCATTATGAAACAAACTTATAAACCGAGCCCATCTCACCTGATCCTCTCCCGGAAGTCACCATCTCTCTACCCGCTTCAGAGTGGCACACAGTCTTGAAGCTTGGCGAACTCCTTGGGCGTCACAGTCGTAGCAACAAATTCGGCAGAATCAGGATGCGATCGTTTCTGTACCGCCAAATCCGGCTATTTCGAAAGCAGACCTTGGCAGCAGGCGTAGCAACGTGAAGGCGGCGAGGCGACCTCGACTTGAGCGAGTCGTCGTCCTCAGCAGGTGGCGTGAGGGACTGGTGCTGTGGGCGGCGAGGAGACTGGTGCTGTGGTGGCGAGGAGAGTTTTTAACGTTTCCGGTCGTTAGGGTCACGAACACCGGAACATTACCAATGAGGGCACTTGCATTTGTGGGGAGCTCTTACTACATTAGACCAGCAGTGAAATAGGGGCAACAGGTGGCACCTAACAACAGGGAACTGGTCAGCACGACCTAAATAATCAGCGACACAATAACCTTCGGGCAGCTGGAGATGTCAGCGTCAGGCAAGGGCTTCTTCCAGAGACAATAATGCACGAGCAACCAGGTCCCTGATGAAATGAATGCCTAGACCCATTGGTGTTCCACTGACACAATAACAGGGGCAGCTCCTGACCTCCAAACAGAATCCGACCTTGTTTGCTGGATTTGATGAGTGTCAGCAGTCTTGAAGGCAGAAGTTCCTGGGACGAGAACAGATATTGCCCTTCTTCTCCGCAGCTGCTGACACCACACAGCTGATGAACTTCTCTTGTGTACTCCTGAGGATGAGATTTCACTCCGGAGGACGGAGGCTCCGCAATCTTTCACTACAGGAGGGGAGAGAACTGGGGTGGGCGTTGCGAGCAGGCCTTGATTGTCGGCAGATGCTAGCTTCTCAAAGCGTCGCGCTAGCTGGTGTTCTTTGATGAAATTCTCAAGTCTGGAGAGTAGAAGACAAAACTGATCTAATATCATGAAGTTAGGAAGGCTCAAAAGTTTCTTTGACACAAATGTCTCCAGCCATTGTTGATAAACGACCCCAGGTGAATCGAGGAGAACTGCTGGTACGTTTCCTCTCTAATCTTCAATTCTGCGAAAATCAGCACGATAACCGTCAGAAGTCTAAAATCCTCGCAAAGAGAAGCTTGCTTCAACAAGAGGTAATCTCAAGGTGATGTCGGCAGACGGGGACGTGTAAATTTCTGAAAGCTTACCTGCTCAGAGGCTACAACCTTACAGCAGCTATCTGGGGCCCACACCAAGCCCAAGCTCAATACCGCTCAAACCCTAACAGGTAGGAGGCGATGTCTTCTCTTCACACGGTACACAGGCAAGCTGGGTTTTTACCACATTGTCCTGTATATGGCAGAAGGATGCTGGTCTGCCAGAGCATTAATCCTAGCCAGTTCCTGGGTCCTTTTCTGCCTGCAACAGCTAATTCCGAACTCTCTTTCTTTCCTACTACAAGTTCCTCAACTCTCTCTTTCTGGCGTTCCTCAACTCTCTCTCTCTTTCTGGCGTTCCTCCACCTCTCTCTGCAAGGCGTTTCTCTAGCTCTCTGGCGTTCCTCTCTCTCGGCATTCTGTTGGGTGACCACATACTGACCAATGTCATTTACCTGTCAGACCCAGGGCCACCATAAACCTTTCACACCTCAAAAGCAGACATAATGATCCGAAAGGCCAAGGACAAAGGAAAAACAAACTACTTACACCAAATAGCCAAGGCAACTCACCTGAGCTCAATCAGACCAGTAAATGGTTTGATCCGACTGGAGAACCTAGTTCACACCCAGCCCAGCTGAATCACCTCAGGGTAACGAAACACACCAGGTGGAAACAGCAAACATATATGCTATGGCAGCATCCACAGTGCACCCCAGCAACACCAATTAACTTCCCAGAAATTGCAAGAGAGCAACAAAATTAGCACACCAGAAGGAAGGGATAACCACTGAACAATACTTGCTTCAGACACAGACAACAAGGTGGCGCTCACGACGACTACAACACCAGGACAGATGTTAAGCCTCCAGAAACAAGGTCAAGAGAACCAATCCTGGCAAGGGTCGCCACTTGTAAGGCCTGGGACTTGGGATAGAAATCCTTACCAGGCCTAATCAGGATCTTAATATAGGAAAGTCAAGGACCATGGTTTTCCGAGAATAACAAACAACCGTTAGAGATTGGCATCTCTTTACTATAAAAAAATATCACAACTCTGACACCACTCAACAATCATCAAATAATTACAGGGAGTCAAACAATTAATGGAAGCAACAATTAAGGAATCAAACAAATAATGGGAGTCAACAATTAATGAATTCAAACAATTAAATGGAGTCAACAATTGATAGAATCGAACAATAAAGAAGTCAAGCAATTAATGAATCAAACAATTAAAAATGGAGTCAACAGTCAGTAGAATCGAACAATAAAGGGAGTCAGCAATTAATGGAATCAAACAATGAACAAATATTTCCTACGGCAGTAGCCCTGGGGAAGGTTCTGAACAGTGATGCACCTCAGGGCAGGGAAGCGTCCATTCACTCCACACTCAGCAACGTCTGTGAAAAGGCAGGAGAACACCACTGGGAACTCGGCAAGATGTGACGAACGTGGTCGTGGTATGCGGTAGTGGTAGATGACCAGAGAGTTGGCAGTTGATGGGTGAGAGGTCTGGGAACTGGCCCACGAGTCCAGGACCTATGGTAGAGATCACAGCCAGAATTTGACGGACAGCAGGGTAGCTAGATACTGACGGTATGGCGGCTGGGTTGATCTGTTCGTGGCGGAGATAGTCGCTGCCGTTATCACCTCCGTCCAACCACCCCAAAGTGTCGTCTGCACCAACCAAACGAGCAGAGTTAACGGTAACTAGCCGGAGGATCGTTTCTGCCCTTACACTACACTGGGAATATCAGAGGTATACCAGGAGTGTCAGTGAAGCCCTGGGAGTCTCAAAGGTGTACCTGGGAGATCGGAGGTGTACCTGGGAGCCTCAGAGGTGAACCAGGAGTGTCAGAGGAGTACTGGGAGTGTCAGAGGTGTACCTGAGAGTATCGGAGGTGTACCTGGGAGTATCGGAGGTGTACCTGGGAGGTCAGAGGTGTACCTGGGAGTGTCAGAGGTGTACCTGGGAGTGTCAGAGATGTACCTGGGAGGTCAGTATGTGTATCTGGAGTGTCGGACGTGTACCTAGGGAGTGTCAGAGGCACAGGGAATGTCAGTGGAGTAACTGGGATGTCAGAGGTGTACCTGGGAGGTCAGAGGTGTACCTGGGAGTATCGGAGGTGTACCTGGGAGTGTCAAGGTGTACTTGGGAGTGTCAGAGGGGTTACCTGGGAGTGTCACCGGTGTACCTGGGAGTGTCTGAGGTACCTGGGAGTGTCAGAGGTGTGGCTAGGAGGTGTCAGAGGTGCACGGGAGGCTCAGGAGGTGCACCTGGGGAGTGTCACCGGTGTACCTGGGAGTGTCTGAGGTGTACCTGGGAGTGTTAGAGGTGTGCCTAGGAGTGTCAGAGGTGCTCTTGGGAGTGTCAGAGGTGCACCTTGGAGTGTCTGAGGTGTACCTGGGAGTGTCTGAGGTGTACCTGGCAGTTTCTGAGGTGTACCTGGCAGTGTCTGAGGTGTAACTGGCAGTGTCAGCGGTGTACTTGGGAGAGTCAGAGGTGTTCCTGGGAGTGTCAGAGATGTACCTGGGAGTGTCAGAGGTGTATCTGGGAGTGTCGGACGTGTACCTGGGAATGTCAGAAGTGTACCAGGGAATGTCAGTGGAGTACCTGGGATTGTGAGAGGTGTACCTGGCAGTGTCTGAGGTGTAACTGGCAGTGTCAGCGGTGTACCTGGGAGAGTCAGAGGTGTTCCTGGGAGTGTCAGAGATGTGCCTGGGAGCGTCAGCGGTGCACCTGGGAGTGTCGGACGTGTACCTGGGAGTGTCAGAAGTGTACCAGGGAATGTCATTGGAGTACCTGGGATTGTCAGATGTGTACCTGGCAGTGTCAGAGGTGTACCTGGGAGTGTCAGAGGAGTACTAAGGAGTGTCAGAGGAATACCTAGGAGTGTTAGAGGTGTAACTGGGAGTTTCAGAGGTGTACCTAGGAGTATCGAAGGTTTACCTGGGAGTGTCAGAGTTGTACCTGGGAATGTCGGAGGCGGACCTGGGAGTGTCAGAGGTGTACCTGGGAGTATCAGAGGTGTACCTGGGAATGTCAGTGGTGTACCTGGGAATGTCAGAGGTAACCCAGGGAGTGTCTGTGAAGTACCTGTGAGTCTCAAAGGTGTACCTGGGAGTATCGGAGGTGTACTTGGGAGTCTCAGAAGTGAACCAGGGAGTGACAGAGCACCTGGGAGTGTCAGAGGTGTACCTGGGAGTATCGGAGGTGTACCTGGGAGGCCATAGGTGTACCTGGGAGTGTCAGAGGTGTACTTGGGAGTGTCAGGGGTGTAACTGGGAGTCTCGGAGGTGTAACTGGGAATGTCAGAGGTGTACCAGAGAGTGTCAGTGGAGTACCTGCGAGTCTCAAAGGTGTACCTGGGAGTATCGGAGGTGTACCAGGGAATATCGGAGGTGTACCTGGGAATATCGGAGGTGTACCTATGAGTGTCAGAGGTGTACCTGGGAGTGTCGGAGGTGTACCTAGGAGTGTCACAGGAGTACCTGGGATTGTCACAGGTGTACCTGGCAGTGTCAGAGGTGTACCTTGGAGTGTCAGAGGTGTACCTGGGAGTGTCAGAGGTGTACATGGGAGTGTCGGAGGTGTACATGGGAGTGTGAGAAGTGTACCTGGGAGGAGTCGGAGGTGTACCTGGGAGTGTCTGGAGGTGTACCCGGCGGTGCGCTCAAGTGGCGTACCTGGGAGTGTCAGAGGTGTACCAGGAATGTCAGTGGAGTACCTGGGAGTGTCAGACGTGTACCTAGGGTGTCAGAGGTGTACCAGGGAATGTCAGTGGAGTTCCTGGGAGGCTCAGAGGTGTACCTGGGAGGTTCGGAGGTGGACCTGGGAGTATCGGAGGTGTACCTGGGAGGTCATAGGTGTACTTGGGAGTGTCAGAGGTGTACCTGGGAGTGTCACCGGTGTACCTGGGAGTGTCTGAGGTGTACCTGGGAGTGTCAGATGTGCCTAGGAGTGTCAGAGGTGCACTTGGGAGTGTCAGAGGTGCACCTTGGAGTGTCTGAGGTGTACCTGGGAGTGTCTGAGGTGTACCTGGCAGTTTCTGAGGTGTACCTGGCAGTGTCTGAGGTGTAACTGGCAGTGTCAGCGGTGTACCTGGGAGAGTCGGAGGTGTACCTGGGAGTGTGAGAAGTGTACCTGGGAGTGTCGGCGGTGTACCTGGGAGTGTCGGAGGTGTACCTGGGAGTTTGAGGTGTACTTGGGAGGCTCAGAGATGTACCTGGGAGTGTCTGAGGGTACCTGGGAGTGTCAGAGGTGTGCCTAGGAGTGTCAGGAGGTGCACTTGGGAGTGTCAGAGGTGCACCTTGGAGGTCCGAGGTATACCTGGGAGTGTCTGAGGTGTATCTGGGAGTGTCGGATGTACCTGGGAGTGTCAGAAGTGTACCAGGGAATGTCATTGGAGTACCTGGGATTGTCACAGGTGTACCTGGCAGTGTCTGAGGTGTAACTGGCAGTGTCAGCGGTACCTGAGAGTCAGAGGTGTTCCTGGGAGTGTCAGAGATGTGCCTGGGATTGTAGCGGTGCACCTGGGAGTGTCGGACGTGTACTTGGGAGGTCAGAAGTGTACCAGAATGTCAGTGGAGTACCTGGGATTGTGCAGAGGTACCTGGCAGTGTCAGAGGTGTACCTGGGAGTGTCAGAGGAGTACCAAAGAGTGTCAGAGGAATACCTAGGAGTGTCAGAGGTGTACCTGGGTGTTTCAGAGGTGTACCCAAAGTATCGAAGGTTTACCTGGGAGTGTCAGAGTTGTACCTGGAGTGTCGGAGGCGGACCTAGGAGTGTCAGAGGTGTACCTGGGAGTATCAGAGGTGTACCTGGGAGTGTCAGAGGTGTACCTGGGAGTCTCAGAGGTGAACCAGGGAGTGACAGAGGAGTACCTGGGAGTGTCAGAGGTGTACCTGGGAGTCGGAGGTGTACCTGGGAGTATCGGAGGTGTACCTGGGAGTGTCAGAGTTATACCTAGGAGTGTCAGAGGTGTACTTGGGAGTGTCAGGGGTGTAACTGAGGTCTCGGAGGTGTAACTGGGAATGTCAGAGGTGTACCAGGGAGTGTCAGTGAGTACCTGGGAGTCCCAAAGGTACCTGGCGTATCGGAGGTGTACCTGGGAATATCGGAGGTGTACCTGGGAATATCGGAGGTGTACCTATGAGTGTCAGAGGTGTTCCTGGGAGTGCGGAAGGTACCTGGGAGGTCACAGGAGTACCTGATTGTCAGAGGAATGGCAGTGTCAGAGGTGTACCTTGGAGTGTCAGAGGTACCTGGGAGTGTCAGAGGTGCACCTGGGAGTGTCGGAGGTGTACTTGGGAGGAGAAGTGGTACCTGGGAGATCTGCAGGTGTACCTGGTAGTCAGAGGTGTGCCTGGGAGGTCAGGAGGTGTACCTGGGAGTGTGAGAAGTGTACCTGGGAGTGTCAGGAGGTGTACCTGGAGTGTCGGAGGTGAGCTGGGGAGTGTGAGAAGTGTACCTGGGAGAGTCGGAGGTGTACCTGGGAGTGTCGGAGGTGTACCTGGTGTCACCGGTGCACTGGGAGTGTCAGAGGTGTACCAGGGAATGTCAGTGGAGTACCTGGGAGTGTCAAAGGTGTACCTGGCAGTGTCATCGGTGTACCTGGGAATATCGGAGGTGCACCAGGAGGGTCAGAGGTGTACCTGGGAGTGTCAGAGGTATCTGGAAGTGTCGGACGTACCTGGGATTGTCAGAGGTATACCAGGGAGTGTCAGTGAAGTACCTGGGAGTGTCAAAGGTGTACCTGGGAGTATCGGACGTGTACCTAGGAGTGTCAGAGGTGTACCAGGGAATGTCAGTGGAGTACCTGGGAGTGTCAGAGGTGTACCTGGGAGTGTCAGAGGTGTACCTGGGAGTATCGGAGGTGTAAATGGGAGTGTCATAGGTGTACTTGGGAGTGTCAGAGGTGTACCTGGGAGTGTCAGCGGTGTACCTGGGAGTGTCTGAGGTGTCCCTGGGAGTGTCAGAGGTGTGCCTAGGAGTGTCAGAGGTGCACTTGGAAGTGTCCTAGGTGCACCTTGGAGTGTCTCAGATGTACCTGGGAGTGTCTGAGGTCTACCTGGCAGTGTCTGATGTGTACCTGGCAGTGTCTGAGGTGTAACTGCCAGTGTCAGCGGTGTACGTGGGCGTGTCAGCGGTGCACCTGGGAGTGTTAGAGGTGTATCAGGGAGTGACAGAGGTGTGCCTGGCAGTGTCTGACGGTGTACCTGGCAGTGTCGGAGGACTACCTGAGAGTGTCAGAGGTGTACTTGGGAGTGTCAGAGGTGTATCTGGGAATGTCGGACGTGTACCTGGGAGTGTCAGAAGTGTACCAGGGAATGTAAGTGGAGTACCTGGGATTGTCAGAGGTGTACCTGGCAGTGTCAGAGGTGTACCTGGGAGTGTCAGAGGAGTACCAAGGAGTGTCAGCGGAATACCTAGGCGTGTCAGAGGTGTACCTGGGAGTGTCAGAGGTGTACCTAGGAGTATCGGAGGTTTACCTGGGAGTGCCAGAGTTGTACCTGGGAGTGTCGGAGGCGGACCTGGGAGTGTCAGAGGTGTTCCTGGGAGTATCAGAGGTGTACCTGGGAGTATCGGTGGTGTACCTGGAAATGTCAGAGGTATACCAGGGAGTGTCAGTGAAGTACCTGGGAGCCTCAAAGGTGTACCTGGGAGTATCGGAGGTGTACCTGATAGTCTCAGAGGTGATCTAGGGAGTGTCAGAGGAGTACCTGGGAGTGTCAGGGGTGTACCTGGGAGTATCGGAGGTGTACCTGGGAGTATCGGAGGTGTACCTGGGAGTGTCATTGGTGTACCTGGGAGTGTCAGAGGTGTACCTAGGAGTGTCAGAGGTGTGCCTGGGAGTGTCAGAGGTGCACTTGGGAGTTTCTGAGGTGTACCTGGCAGTGTCTGAGGTGTACCTGGCAGTATCGGAGGTGTACCTGGGAGTGTCAGAGGTGTACCTGGGAGTATCAGAGGAGTACCTGGGAGTGTCAGAGGTGTACCTTGGAGTGTCAGGGGTGTAACTGGAAGTCTCGGAGGTGTAACTGGGAATGTCAGAGGTGTTCCAGGGAGTGTCAGTGGAGTACCTGGGAGTCTCAAAGGTGTACCTGGGAGTATAAGAGGTATAACTGGGAATATCGGAGGTGTACCTGGGAATATCGGAGGTGTACCTGGGCGTGTCAGAGGTGTACCTGGGAGTGTCAGAGGTGTACCTAGGAGTGTCAGAAGTGTGCCTGGGAGTGTCAGAGGTGCACTTGGGAGTTTCTGAGGTGTACCTGGCAGTGTCTGAGGTGTACCTGGCAGTATCGGAGGTGTACCTGGGAGTGTCAGAGGTGTACCTGGGAGTATCAGAGGAGTACCTGGGAGTGTCAGATGTGTACCTGGGAGTGTCAGGGGTGTAACTGGAAGTCTCGGAGGTGGAACTGGGAATGTCAGAGGTGTTCCAGGGACTGTCAGTGGAGTACCTGGGAGTCTCAAAGGTGTATCTGGGAGTATAAGAGGTATAACTGGGAATATCGGAGGTGTACCTGGGAATATCGGAGGTGTACCTGGGAGTGTCAGAGGTGTACCTGGGAGTGTCAGAGGTGTACCTGGGAGTGTCACAGGTACCTCGGATTGTCAGAGGTGTACCTGGCAGTGTCAGCGGTGCACCTGGGTGTGTTAGAGGTGTATCAGGGAGTGTCAGAGGTGTACCAGGGAGTGTCAGTGAAGTAACTGGGAGTCTCAAACGTGTACCTGGGAGTATCGGAGGTGTACCTGGGAATATCGGAGGTGTACCTGGGAGTGTCACAGGTGTACTTGGGAGTGTCAGAGGTGTACCTGGGAGTGTCACCGGTGTACCTGGGAGTGTCTGAGGTGTACCTGGGAGTGTCAGAGGTGTGCCTAGGAGTGTCAGAGGTGCACTTGAGAGTGTCAGAGGTGCACCTTGGAGTGTCTGAGGTACCTGGGAGTGTCTGAGGCGTACCTGGCAGTTTGAGGTGTACCTGGCAGTGTCTGAGGTGTAACTGGCAGTGTCGGACGGTACCTGGGAGTGTCAGAAGTGTACCAGGGTATCAGTGGAGTACCTGGGAGTGTCAGTGTACCTGGGAGGTCAGAGGTGTACCTGGGAGTAGAGGTGTACCTGGGAGAGTCAGAGGTACCTGGGAGTGTGAGAGATGTACCTGGAGTGTCAGAGGTGTATCTGGGAGTGTCGGACGTGAATGTGGAGTGTCAGAAGTGTACCAGGAATATCAGTGAGTACCTGGGATTATCAGAGGTGTACCTGGCAGTGTCAGAGGTGTACCTGGGAGTGTCAGAAGAGTACCAAGGAGTGTCAGAAGAATACATAGGAGTGTCAGAGGTGTAGCTGGGAGTGTCAGAGGTGTGCCTAGGAGTATCGGAGGTTTACCTGGGAGTGTCAGAGTTGTACCTGGGAGTGTCGGAGGTGACCTGGGAGTGTCAGAGGTGTACCTGGGAGTATCAGAGGTGTACCCCGGAGTATCGGAGGTGTACCTGGGATGTCAGAGGCATACCAGGAGTGTCAGTGAAGTAGCTGGGAGTCTCAAAGGTGTACCTGGGAGCATCGGAGGTGTACCTGGGAGTCTCAGAGGTGAACCAGGAGTGTCAGAGGAGCACCTGGGAGGTCAGAGGTGTACCCAGTAGTATCTGAGGTGTACCTGGGAGCATCGGAGGTGTACCTGGGAGTGTCAGAGGTGTACCTGGGAGTGTCAGAGGTGTACCTGGGAGTGTCAGAGATGTACCTGGGAGGCTCAGTAGGTGTATCTGGGAGTGTCGGACGTACCTAGAGTGTCAGAGGTACCAGGAATGTCAGTGGAGTACCTGAGAGTGTCAGAGGTGTACCTGGGAGTGTCAGAGGTGTACCTGGGAGTATCGGAGGTGTACCTGAGTGTCAGGCATTGGGAGTGTCAGAGGTACCTGGGAGTGTCACCGGTGTACCTGGGAGTGTCTGAGGTGTACCTAGGAGGCCGAGAGGTGCCTAGGAGTGTCAGAGGGGCACTTGGGAGTGTCAGAGGTGCACCTTGGAGTGTCTGAGGTGTACCTGGGAGGTCTGAGGTGTACCTGGCAGAAGTCTGGAGGTGTACCTGGCAGTGTCTGAGGTGTAACTGGCAGTGTCAGGCCCGGAGAGCTGGGAGGTGTTCCTGGAGTGTCAGTGATGTACCTGGGAGGTCAGAGGTGTATCTGGGAGGTCGGACGTACCTGGGAGTGTCAGAAGTGTACCAAGGAATGTCAGTGGAGTACCTGGGATTGTCAGAGGTGTACCTGGCAGTGTCTGAGGTGAACTGGGCATGTCAGCGGTGTACCTGGGAGAGTCAGAGGTGTTCCTGGGAGGTCAGAGATGTGCCTGGGAGTGTCATGGTGCACCTGGGAGGCCGGACGTGCACCTGGGAGCCAAGTGTACCAGGAATGTCAGTGAAGTACCTGGGATTGTCATAGGTGTACCTGGCAGTGTCAGAGGTGTACCTGGGAGTGTCAGAGGAGTACCAAGGAGTGTCAGAGGAATACCTAGAGTGTCAGAGGTGCACCTGGGAGTTTCAAAGGTGTACCTAGGCGTATCGAAGGTTACCTGGGAGTGTCAGAGTTGTACCTGGGAGTGTCGGAGGCGGACCTGGGAGTGTCAGAGGTGTACCTGGGAGCATCAGAGGTGTACCTGGGAGGTTGCAGAGGTGTACCTGGGAATGTCAGAGGTAACCCAGGAGTGTCAGTGAAGTACCTGTGAGTCCAGGTGTACCTGGGAGTATCGGAGGTGTACCTGGGAGTCTCAGAGGTGAACCAGGAGTGACAGGGGAGTACCTGGGAGTGTCAGAGGTGTACCTGGGAGATCGGAGGTGTACCTGGGTATCGGAGGTGACCTGGGAGTGTCAGAGGTACCTGGGAGTGTCAGAGGTGTACTTGGAAGTGTCAGGGGTGTAACTGGGAGTCTCGGAGTGTAATCAAATGCTCAGAGGTGTACCAGGAGGTCAGTGGAGTACCTGGGAGTCTCAAAGGTGTACCTGGGAGTATCGGAGGTACCTGGGAATATCGGAAGTGTACCTGGGAATATCAGAGGTGTATCTATGAGGTTCGAGGTGTACCTGGAGTGTCGGAGGCCTGGGAGTGTCACAGGAGTACCTGGGATTGTCAGAGGTGTACCTGGCAGTGTCAGAGGTGTACCTGGAGTGTCAGAGGTGTATCTGGGAGGTCAGAGGTGTACCTGGGAGTGTCGGAGGTGTACCTGGGAGGTGAGAAGTGCACCTGAGAGTGGAGGTGTACCTGGGAGTGTCGGAGGTACCTGGCAGTGTCAGAGGTACCTGGGAGTGTCAGAGGAGTACCAAGGAGGTCAGAGGAACACCCAGGAGGCTGCAGAGGTGCACCTGAGAGCCAAAGGTGTACCCAGGCGTATTGAAGGTTTACCTGGGAGGTCAGAGTTGTACCTGGGAGTGCCGGAGGACCTGGGAGGTCAGAGGTGTACCTGGGAGTATCAGAGGTGTACCTGGGAGGTCAGAGGTGTACCTGGGAATGTCAGAGGTAACCCAGGGAGTGTCAGGTGAGTACCTGTGAGTCTCAAAGGTGTACCTGGGAGTATCGGAGGTGTACCTGGGAGTCTCAGAGGTGAACCAGGGAGTGACAGGGGAGCACTTGGAGTGTCAGAGGTTACCTGGGAGCATCGGAGGTGTACCTGGGAGTATCGGAGGTGTACCTGGGAGGTCAGAGGTACCTGGGAGGTCAGAGGTGTACCTGGGAATGTCAGAGATGTACCTGGGTGTTGGGGGTAGGTGATCTGGAGGGAGTGTCAGAGGTGTACCTGGGAGTATCGAGGTACCTGGAGTATCGAGGTGTACCTGGGAGTGTCAGAGGTGTACCTGGGAGTGTCAGAGGTGTACGAAGGTCAGGTGTAACTGGGAGTCCCGGAGGTAATGGGAATGTCAGAGGTGTACCAGGAGTGTCAGGGAGTACCTGGAGTCTCAAAGGTGTACCTGGGAGTATCGGAGGTGTACCTGGGAATATCGAAGTGTACCTGGGAATATCAGAGGTGTATCTATGAGTGTCAGGTACCTGGGAGTGTCGGAGGTGTACCTGGGAGTGTCACAGGAGGACCATTGTCAGAGGTGTGGCCCAGTGTCAGAGGTGTACCTTGGAGTGTCAGAGGTGTATCTGGGAGTGCCGAGGTGTACCTGGGAGTGTCGGAGGTGTACCTGGAGTGTGAGAAGTGTACCTGGGAGAGTCGGAGGTGTACCTGGGAGTGTCGGAGGTGTACCTGGCAGTGTCAACGGTGTACCTGGAGTGGTCAGATGTACCAGGAATGTCAGTGGAGTACCTGGGAGTGTCAGAGGTACTGGAACATCGGAGGTGTACCTGGAGTGTCAGGAGGTGTATCTGGAAGTGTCGGACGGTACCTGGGAGTGTCAGAGCTGCACCAGGGTATGTCAGTGAGTACCTGGGAGTGTCAGAGGTGCCTGGGAATGTCAGAAGTGTACCTGGGAGGTCAGAGGTGTACCTGGGAGGTCAGGAGGTACCAGGAGTGTCAGAGGTGTACCTGGGAGCAGCTGGAGGTGTACCTGGGAGTGTCTGGGGTGTCCTGGGAGTGTCAGAGGTGTACCTGGGAGTGTCAGAGGTGTATTGGAAGTGTCGGACGTACCTGGGAGTGTCAGAGCTGTACCAGGAATGTCAGTGAGTACCTGGAGTGTCAGAGGTGTACCTGGGAGGTCAGAGGTGTACCTGGGAGTGTCAGAGGTGCACCTGGGAGGTCAGAGGTGTACCAGGGAGGTCAGAGGTACCTGGAGGTCGGAGGCACTGGGAGTGTCTGGTGTACCTGAGAGCATCTGGGTGTACCTGGAGGTCAGTGGTGTACCTGGAGGTCTGAGGTGTACCTGGGAGGTCAGGAGGTGCTCAGGACTGTCAGAGGTGTACCTGGGAGTGTCAGAGGTACCTGGAGTGCTGAGGAGGTACCTAGGAGTGTCAGAGGTGTACCTGGGAGAGTCAGAGGTTACCTGGGAGTGTCAGAGATGTACCTGGGAGGTCAGAGGTATCTGGGAGTGCCGGACGTGTACCTGGGAGTGCCAGAAGTGTACCAGGGAATGTCAGTGGAGTACCTGGGATTGTCAGAGGTGTACCTGGCAGTGTCAGAGGTGTACCTGGGAGTGCTGGGGAGACCAAGGAGGCCAGAGAATACCTAGGAGGTCAGAGGTGTACCTGGGAGTGTCAGGAGTACTTAGGAGTATCGGAGGTTTACCTGGGAGACGGAGGTGCCTGGAATGTCAGAGGCATACTCAGGGAGTGTCAGTAAGAAGGGAGTCTCAAAGGTGTACCTGGGAGTATCGGAGGTGTACCTGGAGTCTCAGAGGTGAACCAGGAGTGTCAGAGGAGTACCTGGGAGTGTCAGAGGTGTACCTGGAGTATCTGAGGTACCTGGAGCATCGGAGGTGTACCTGGAGGCCTCGGAGGTGTACCTGGGAGGCCAGAGGTGTACCTGGGAGTGTCAGAGATGTACCCGAGTGCTGGTAGGTATCTGGGAGCAATGGACGTACCTAGGAGTGTCAGAGGTACCAGGAATGTCAGTGGAGTACCGAGAGTGTCAGGAGGTGTACCTGGGAGTGTCAGAGGTGTACCTGGGAGCATTGAGGTACCTGGGAGGTGATAGGGTGCACTTGGGAGGTCAGAGGTGTACCTGGGAGAACAACGGCAATTGGGAGGTCTGAGGTGCACCTGGAGTGCTGTCAGAGGTGTGCCTAGGGAGTGTCAGGAGGCACTTGGGAGTGCCGAGAGGCACCCTGGAGTGTCTGAGGTGTACCTGGGAGGTCTGAGGTACCCAAGGTTCTGAGGTACCTGGCAGTGTCTGAGGTGTAACTGGCAGTGTCAGCGGTGTTCCTGGGAGAGTCAGAGGTGTTCCTGGGAGTGTCAGTGATGTACCTGGGAGGTCAGAGGTGCATTTGGAGTGTCGACGCACTGGGAGGTCAGAAGTGTCACTAGAATGTCAGTGAGTACCTGGGATTGTCAGAGGTGTACCTGGCAGTGTCTGAGGTGTAACTGGCAGTGTCAGCGTGTACCTGGGAGAGTCAGAGGTGTTCCTGGGAGTGTCAGAGATGCCTGGGAGTGTCAAAGGTGCACCTGGGAGGTCGGACGTGTACCTGGGAGTGTCAAGTGTACTGGGAATGTCAGTGAAGTACCTGGGATTGTCAGAGGTGCACCTGGCAGTGTCAGAGGTGTACCTGGAGGTCAGAGGAGTACCAAGGAGGTCAGAGGAATACCCAGGAGGTCAGAGGTGCACCTGGGAGTTTCCAAAGGTGTACCTAGGCGCATCGAAGGTTTACCTGGAGTGTCAGAGTTGTACCTGGGAGTGTCGGAGGCGGACCTGGGAGTGTCAGAGGTACCTGGGAGTACCAGGAGGTGTACCTGGGAGTGTCAGAGGTACCTGGGAATGTCAGAGGTAACCAGGAGTGTCAGTGGAGTACCGAGAGTCTAAAGGTGTACCTGGGTATCGGAGGTGTACCTGGGAGTCTCAGAGGTGAACCAGGGAGGACAGGGGAGCACCTGGGAGTGTCAGAGGTACCTGGGAGTATCGGAGGTGTACCTGGGAGCATCGGAGGTGCACCTGGGAGGTCAGAGGTGTACCTGGGAGTGTCAGGAGGTACCTGGAAGTGTCAGGGGTGTAACTAGGAGTCTCGGAGGTAACTGGGAATGTCAGAGGAGGTAAAACAGGAGGTCAGGAGCACCTGGGAGTCTCAAAGGTGTACCTGGGAGTATCGGAGGTGTACCTGGGAATATCGGAAGTGTACCTGGGAATATTCAAGAGGTGTATCTATGAGTGTCAGAGGTACCTGGGAGTGTCGGAGGTGTACCTGGGAGTGTCACAGGAGTACCTGGGATTGTCAGAGGTGTACTGGCAGTGTCAGGAGGCAACCTTGAGTGTCAGAGGTGTATCTGGGAGTGTCAGAGGTGTACCTGGGAGTGCGTCGGAGGCACCTGGGAGTGTGAGAAGGCACCTGGGAGAGTCGGAGGTGTACCTGGGAGTGTCGGAGGTGCACCTGGCAGTGTCAGCGTGTACCTGGAGGTCAGATGCACCAGGGAATGTCAGGAGTACCTGGGAGTGTCAGAGGTACCCGAATATCGGAGGTGTACCTGGGAGGCCAGAGGTGTATCTGGAAGTGTCAGGACGTACCTGGGAGGTTGAGCTAAAAGGGAACAGTGGAGTACCTGGAGGTCAGAGGTACCTGGGAATGTCAAAGTGTACCTGGGAGTGTCAGAGGTGTACCTGGGAGGCAGAGGCACCAGGAGTGTCAGAGGTGACCTGGAGCGTCAGAGGTGTACCTGGGAGTGTCTGGGGTGTCTGGGAGGTCAGGAGGTGTACCTGGGAGTGTCAGAGGTGTATCTGAAGTGTCGGACGTGCACCTGGGAGTGTCAGAGCACCAGGAATGCCGGGGTGGAGTACCTGGGAGGTCAGGGGAGGTACCTGGGGAGGTCAGAGGTGTACCTGGGAGTGTCAGAGGTACCTGGAGGTGTCAGGAGGTGTACTGGGAGGTCAGAGGTGTACCTGGAGCAAGGAGGTGTACCTGGGAGTGTCTAGGAATTCTTGAGAGATCTGGGTGTACCTGGGAGGTCAGGTACCTGGGAGTGTCTGAGGTGCACGGGAGTGTCAGAGGTGTGCCTAGGACTGTCAGAGGTGTACCTGGGAGGTCAGAGGTGTACCGAGTGTCAGGAGGTACCTAGGAGTGTCAGAGGTGTACCTGGGAGTCAGAGGGTACCTGGGAGGTCAGAGATGTACCTGGGAGTGTCAGAGGTGTATCTGGGAGTGTCGGACGTGCACCTGGGAGTGTCAGAAGGTACCAGGAATGTCAGTGGAGCCTGGGATTGTCAGAGGTGTACCTGGCAGTGCAGAGGTGTACCTGGAGGTCAGAGGAGTACCAAGGAGTGTCAGAGGAATTAGGAGGTCAGGGAGGTACCTGGAGTGTCAGAGGTACCTAGGAGTATCGGAGGTTTACCTGAGTATCGGAGGTGCACCTGGGATTGTGGGAGGCATACCAGGAGGTCAGAAGTACCTGGGAGTCTCAAAGGTGTACCTGGGAGTATCGGAGGGTGACCTGGGAGTCTCAGAGGTGCACCTGGGAGTGTCAAAGGTGTACCTGGGAGGTCAGGAGATGCACCTGGGAGGTCAGGTGTATCTGGGAGCATCGGAGGTAAATCGGGAGTGCAGAGGTGTACCTGGAATGTCAGATGTTAACCCAGGGAGTGTCAGTGAAGTACCTGTGAGCTCAAAGGTGTACCTAGGAGTATCGAAGGTTTACCTGGGAGTGTCAGAGCACCTGGGAGCAAGAGGTGACCTGGAGGTCAGAGGCCTGGAGCATCAGGAGGTGTACCTGGGAGGCAGAGGTGTACCTGGGAATGTCAGGAGGTAACCCAGGGAGTGTCAGTGAAGACCTGTGAGTCTCAAAGGTGTACCTGGGAGATCGGAGGTGTACCTGGGAGTCCCAGAGGAACCAGGAGGACAGGGAGCACTGGGAGGTCAGAGGTGTACCTGGGAGCATGGGAGGTGTACCTGGGAGTATCGGAGGTGTACCTGGGAGTGTCAGGAGGTGCACTGGGAGGTCAGGAGGTGTACTTGGAAGCGTCAGGGTGTAACGGGAGTCTCGAGGTGTAACTGGGAATGTCAGAGGTGTACCAGGGAGGTGAGGAGTACCTGGAGTCTCAAAGGTGTACCTGGGAGTATCGGAGGTGTACCTGGGAATATCAGAGGTGTACCTGGGAATATCAGAGGTGTATCTATGAGTGTCAGAGGTGCACCAGGAGTGTCAGAGGTGTACCTGGGAGTGTCGGAGGTGTACCTGGGAGTGTCTGGGTGTACCTGAGAGTGTCAGGGTACCTGGGAGGCCAGAGGTGTACCTGGGAGGTCGGAGGTACCTGGGAGTGTCTGGGAGGTGTACCTAGGACTGCTCGGGAGGTGTACCTGGGAGTGTCAGAGGCACCTGGAAGTGTCAGGAGGTGTACCTAGGAGGCCAGAGGTGTACCTGAGAGTCAGAGGTTACCTGGGAGTGTCAGAGATGCACCTGGGAGTGTCAGAGGTGCATCTGGAAGCAATGGACGTGTACCTGGGAGTGTCAGAAGTGTACCAGGGAATGTCAGTGGAGCACCTGGGATTGTCAGAGGTACCTGGCAGTGTCAGAGGTGCACAGCAATACGTAACCGAACGAAGCACAACGA
>NW_024753894.1:0-6890 GCF_018991925.1 Homarus americanus
CTAGTTACGTATTGTCTTTTTCATATCGTTTTAACATTTCTAGTTTCTTGGCTAAGCTTATACACTTTCTTTTAGCTTTTGAACCAACACTACCATTACTTGCTCTCTTGCTCATGTTGAATAGGGATGCAAAATGCTGTAAGAAACCTGAGAATGTTTTTCTCCTTTTCCTGTTCAGATGCGTGAAAACAAAAGGCCCGCCAAGTTGCGTCACCACTCACAAGCCCAGTAGCCTCTGTGCGCATGGCGTGTTTTTTTTATTTTTTATGATACATATCGGGATTTTGTTATTATTTACAGTACAGTATAGTAAAATTTAATTTAATTTAAATTTTTTTTTTTCGTTGTGAATACAAAGAAAGTAATGGTGTAAATTGAATTGGGTCCTAAATTAACCAGGGTCTTAAATATGAATCGTCATTAGTAGAACCGTTGTTATCGGACTTTTTCCTGTACCCTAAAACCAGAGTTGAAAAAACCATAACTCCTCACAGCTTGGCCCAGTAGCCTGGTGGTTACAATGATGAGTTAACCACAATGCTATGATTAAATACTGTAAACACTATCAATAACAGTAAATCCAGTGAAATATGGCCGCGAAAATGCCGGCAACTTTAAAACTACCCGCAGACTTCTTGGGTACATCCAGGGTGTTATCCGCAAATAATCAAGGGCCGCAAATTAAAAATCCACGAATTGTAAGGGCAGCATAGTAAATGAACCTAAAAGATTTATGCACTAAACATGTGGATGTTTTTTATTACAAGCGGGAACGCTGCACACTCAAGGTTGGGGGAAGTGTTTTCCGTCCCTTTGGGTTTATTTTCCTTACATTTTTACTAATATTATTTGCTTATATTGTACTTAGATTATCATGGTGATAGGCAGTGTAGGAGGGAGGAAGAAGTGTGGGAGGGAGGAAGTGTGTGGGAGGAAGGAAGGAGTGTGGAAGGGAGGGAGCAGTGTGGGAGGGAGGGAGCAGTATGGAAGGGAGGGAACAGTGTGGAAGGGAGGAAGCAGTGCAGGAGGAAAGAAGCAGTGTGAGAGGGAGGAAGGAGTATGGGAGGGAGCTAGTCTAGGATTGTGGGTGGATGTAAGGTGGATGTAACCAAGCAGTGGGATGGAGTGGTAGGAGTCAATGAAGTGGAGGGAGTACTGGATGTTGCTGGAGATGGGGAAGGCACCAACCCTCTCTCCTCCACTCATCATCATCATCGTCGTCATCATTGGTGTGAAGGGTTGAGTAAGAGTGCCTGCATTAGCCGGCTTTTATGTCCTGATCTAGCATTCTAGGGCCGTTCCTCAGGAGGCTTACCCATCACGTGATGTGACCATGTCACCTCATAGCCAGTGAAAAGTAACTTAATGTTTTCCCCTGACATTTATATAAAAACCAAGGGGCTAATGCATGTGGAAAGAAGTAAAACTAACTAAAAAAATGTTTTGGAGCAGAAAAAGGGCATTTTCAGTGAAAAGAAGTAACACTAAATAAAATACATTCTTTTTCAGCAAAAATTTGAGTGTTTTCCGTGAAAAGAAGTAAAACTAACTAAAAAAAAATGTTTCTGAGCAGAAAAGAAGAGCTTTCCATGAAAAGAAGTAGAACTAACTAAAAAACACTGTTTTGGAGCAGAAAACAAGCATTTTCCGTGAAAAAAGTAAAACTGTCTAAAAAAAACAATGTCTTCCAGGAAAAAAGTGAGTGTTTTCAGTGAAAAGAAAAAAATCTAACTAAAAAAAACAGTGGTTCTGCCCCCAAACATTGTTAGGGGGCAGAAAACAAGCGTTTTCCGTGAAAAAAAAAAGTAAAACAAAACAAAAATAATTAAAACGGTGTTTTTAGCAGAAAACGAGGGTTTCCTGTGAAAAGAAGTAAAACTAAATAAAAAAATAGAGTTTTTGAGCAGAAAACAAATGTTTTCCCTGAAAAGAAGTAAAACTATCTAAAAAAAAAAACTCTTTTTGGGCAGAAAACAAGCGTTTTCCTTGAAAAAAAAAAGGTAAAAACTGTCTTAAAAAAATTCAGCAAAAAAATGAGTGTTTTTCGTTAAAAGAAGTAAAACTAGCTAAAAAAAACAGTGTTTTTTAACACAAAACAAGCGTTTTCCGTGAAAAGAAGTAATACTAACTAAAATACACTGTTTTTCAACCAAAAAATGAGTGTTTTCCGGAAAAATAAATAAAATTAACTAAAGACAGTTGTTTTGAGCAGAAAACAAGAGTTTTCCGTGAAAAGAAGTAAAACTAATTAAAAAAAATTTTGAGTAGAAAACAAGTGTTTTCCGTGAATTAAGTAAAACTAACTAAAAAAAAACAGTGTTTTTGAGAAGAACACAAGCGTTTTCCGTGAAAAGAAGTAAAACTCTCTAAAAATTAAAAACTATTTTTCAGCAAAATATCCGAGTGTTTTCCGTGAAAAGAAATAAAACTAACTAAAAATCAATGATTTTACGTGTAAAACAAGGGTTTTCCTTGAAATGAAATAAAACTAACTTATAAAACATTGTTTTTCATCAAAAAACGTAGTGTTTTCCATGAAAGAAGTAAAATTAACTAAAATACCGTATTTTTATACAGAAAAGCAGCGTTTCCCTAGAAAAGAAGCAAAAATGTCAAAAAACGCTGTTTTTCATCAAAAAAATTGTGTTTTCCGTAAATAGAAGTAAAACTTACTCAAATACGGTGTTTGTGACCAGAATACAAGTGTTTTCCGTGAAAAGAAGTAAAACTACTTAAAAAAAGTGTTTTTGAGCAGATAACAAGCGTTTTCCGTGAAAAGAAGTCACAATAAAAAAAAATACACTGTTTTTCAGCAAAAAAAAAATTATGTTTTCCGTAAAAAGAGGTAAAACTAACTGAAAAAAACATTGGTTTTGAGAAGAAAACAAGCGCTTTCCATGAAATGAAGAAAAACTATCTAAAAAACTTTTTTGGGGTACAAAACAGGCGTTTTCCATGAAAAGAAGTAAAACTGTATTAAAAAAAACTGTTTTTCAGCAAAGTAACTGAGTGTTTTCCGTGAGAAGAATTAAATTTACCTAAAGAAAACAACTGTGTTTTTCAACAGAAAACAAGCGTTTTCAGAGAAAAGTAGTAACACTAAGTGAAATACACTGTTTCTTTCAGCAAAACTTAGTGTTTTCCGTGAAAAGAGGTAAAACAAACTAAAAAACAGTGCTTTTGAGCAGAAAGCAAGCTTTTTCTATAAAAAGAAGTAAAACTAACGAAAACATGAAAATTTCCAGCAAAAACCGAGTGTTTTCTGCGCAAAGACGTAAAACTAACTAAAAAAAACATTGTTTTAGGGCAGAAAACAAGAGTTTTTCTGTGAAAATAAGTAAAACTAATTACAAAAATGTGTTTTTGAGCAGAAAACAAGCGTTTTCCGCAAAAATAAGCAATACTATTTTAAAAAAAAATCTTTTTGAGCGGAAAAGAAGTTTAGCTGTCTAAAAAACTCTGTTTTTCAGCAAAAAACTGAGTCTTTCCGTGAAAGGAAGTAAAACTAACTAAAAATTAGTGTTTTGGAGCAGAAAACAGGCGTTTTCTGTGAAAAGAAGTAACACTAACTAAAATACACTTTTTTCAGAAAAAAAATAATGTTTTCCGTACAAAGAAGTAAAATTAACTGAAGAAAACTGCGGATTTAAGCAGAAAACAGGCGTTTTTCGTGAAAAGAAATAAGAGTGGTTTTCCGTGAAATGAAATAAAAGTCAAAAACACTATTTTTCAATCAAAAACTGAGAGTTTTCCGTGAACAGAAGTAAAGCAAATTAAAAAACAGTGATTTTGAGAACATAAGCATTTTCCGTGAAAATAAGTAAAACAGTTAAAAATATTATTTTTCAGCAAAATATTTTGAGTTTTCCGTAAAAAGAAGTAAAACTTACTAAAAAATATTTCCACCAGAATTTTTAGTGTTTTAAATAAAGAGAAGTAAACATAACTAAAAAAACGGTGTTTTTGAGCAGAAAACATACGTTTTCCGTGAAAAGAAGAAAAACTAACTTGAAAACTGTTTGGGAGCAGAAAACAGGAGTTTTCCGTTGAAAGACTTAAAGCTAACTAAAAAAAATTGTTTCCTGCATAAAACGTAGTGTTTTCTATGAAAAGAAGTAAAACGAACTAAAATACTGTGTTTTTATACAGAAAAGGAGCGTTTTCCGTGAAAAGAAGTAAAATGTAAAAATACACCGTTTTTCAGCAAAAAACTGTGTTTTCCGTAAACAGAAGTAATACTAACTAATAAAAAACGTGTTTTTGACCAAAAAACACGCGTTTTCCATGAAAACTAGTAAAATTAACGAAGAATGTGTTTTTGAGCACATAATAAGTGTTTTCAGTGAAAAGAAGTGAAACTGTCTAAAAACACTGCCTTTCAGCATAAAAACTGAGTGTTTTCCGTTAAAAAAAACGTAAACCTAATAAAAAAGCTGTTTATGAGCAGATAACAAGCGTTTTCCGTGAAAAGAAGTTACAATAAATAAAATACTCTGTTTTTTCAACAAAAACTGAGTGTTTTCCGTAAAAATAAGTAAAACTTACTAAAAAATAGTGTTTTTGACCAGATAACAAGCGATTTCCGTGAAAATAAGAAAACTAACTACAAAACAGTGTTTTTGAGAAGAACACAAGCATTTTCCGTGAAAAAGAAGTAAAACTAGCTAATTTATTCTATTTTTCATCAAAACTGAGTGTTTTCCGTGAAAATAAGTAAATCTAACTAAAAAATCATTGTTTTTTAGAAAAACCCAAATGTTTTCCTTGAAACGAAGTAAAACTAACTAAAATACTGTGTTGGGACAGAAAACAGGATTTATCCGTGAAAAGAAGTAAAACTTTTTTTTAACAACACTTTGTTTTCCAGCAAGAAAACTGTGTGTTTTCCGTGAAAAGAAGTAACAGTAACTAAAAAAAAATGTGTTATTAAACAGAAAACAAGTGTTTTCCTGGAAAAGAAATAAAATGAACTAAAGACAGTGGTTTTGAGCAGAAAACAAGCGTTTTCCGTGAAAAGTAAAACAGTGAAAATCACTATTTTTCAGCCAAAAAATACCAGTTATAAATATAATAATTACAAGAAATGACTTGAGAAAAAAAGGCTTCAGAAAAGAATAAAACTAACTAAAAAAACAGTGTTTTTGAGGAACATAAGCGCTTTTCCGTGAAAAGAAGGTAATATTTAATTATCAAAAAAGAGAACTATATTAAAAACAGTGCTTTTTTAATATAAAAAACAAGGGTTTTCCAGAAGAAAATAAGTAAACTAGTTAAAATAAACAATAAAAAATGTGTTTTTCAAAAAAGACTAAAATTTAGAAAATATTATTTTCTAAACAGAAAATAAAACTATAATAAACAACATTGACAAAAACCATGGTTTTCCGTAAAAGGAAAATTATTAAAAAAAGTGTTTTGAGCAAAAACGTTTTTCCGTAAAATAAAGCAAACCAACCAAACACTAACTGTTTTTGACCATAAACAAGGGTTTCAGAAAAGAAGTAAAACCAATCAAAAACACTATTTTCCAGAAAACGAATGTTTTGATGAAAAGAAGAAAACTGTCTAGACTGCGTTTTCAAAAACACCAGTGCTGTTAAAAAGAAAAACCAATTAAAAACAGTTTTTGATCAAAACCCAGCGTTTCCTGAAAAATAAATTAACTAAAACATGTTAAAAACACAATGACAATATGTATCCACAGAAAATAATAGCTGGAGCAGAAAATGTTCCAAAAGAAGTAAACTAACTAAAAGTGTTTTTTTAGGCATAAAAACAAGGAAAAAAAACAAACCAACCAAAAAAAGTGTTTTGAAACAACAAACTGCCTTCAAAGAAGCAAAACCAAAAAAAACAGTTTTTCAGCAAAAAACGTAGTGTTGTCCCGTGAAAAGAAGAAAATATCTAAAATACACACTTTTCACAAAAACAAAAAACTGAAGCTTAAAAAAAAAATTTGAGCCACAGAAAACAACTGCTCAGAAAAAGAATTGGAACTTATATATATATATATATATATATATATATATATATATATATATATATATATATATATATATATATATATACATATATATTGGGTAACATACATTGGGTATATATTTATATAATACAAATTGCAAAGCTACAATTGCCTGTCTCCAAACCGATTAATACCTTGTGTACTAACCTTGTTAAGCAAAAAGGTGTGTGCTTAGCTAAATCTTTTCGTCGTTTATATGTTTTTGCACTTTCCGGAAATGTTTTTAGAAACTATTAAGTACTCTAGAAAAACACCTTTTCATAAATAAATTATCATAACAATCATGAACTGAGAAATATGATGGTACAGGGTTTCAATCAGGATTCTCTTCCAGGTGGGGGAATTCAGGTTTCAGGGGGGAATGTATATGTACTAATATGGAAAAATAAAGGATTTTCAATATTATATGCATATATTATTTGAATCAGCACTTTTTAAGGCAGACAATCTTAAAGGAGGGGTGAATGACATTCTTTTTGGACATATGGTGAAAGGGGTGCATGGGGCGCAAGGTTGAGAAATCATCATGATGTAGGTATAATAAAACTCAGGTAGATTATACCGGAAAATAAGTATAAAGGAAGAGAATCCGTAAGTCATGAAACTGTGTCTCATTAATATAAGACAGGAGGTTGCTTATCACAAAACAATATAGAGATTTCTGAACCTACATTTAAGCTCAGAAGTAATATTTGCATAAATGCAAGATGATGGCGAGTAGACAAGCTAGATTGCATTACTGCTAATTTCACAATAGTCTGGTGCTATATGATAACCTTCCACCATTTGTTTGTCTATATCCTGACATATAAGTATCGTTACACTGGTTTGATTCAGGAAAAGAAATATTGCACATTATTAACATGAG
>NW_024753895.1:0-7463 GCF_018991925.1 Homarus americanus
GATTATAACAACCACGACCATGATTATAATGTAATGAGTGATTGTCAGACCAAACCTTACAGCCCAGAATTATGTCACATATAACAGCAAGTACACCACAGACCTCGTGGTACCACCGCATTCCAGGTTGACACACCTCAGGTCGACCCTAGGGACTTGACCTGGCCCGCTAATGACGTGAGCCGGTGACCTACAACTGCACCTAGCCAAGACACCTGGCCAGGACCACACCTGCACACAATTATCCAGATCAAACCAGTTTAGTGTTAATTGTTAGAGGTCAGAAGCCGGCTGGGCCGACCCCATATAAAGGCCCTACAGTCCCGTCCATTACCATTCCTATTCCATTATCATTATCATTCTGGTTGCTGTCATCTCTCTCCCGTTCGGGTCGTCACTCGGTTCACTAAGCAGAGTCACGCACGTCCCCTCCCCAGGTCGGGAGGGAGACCTCCCGACCGGACCACGGCGTCGCCAGCTAAGCAGACTTTCCCATAGGAGGTAGCCCAGCCAGCACTCACTGGGCCTACGTCAGGGTACACGTGAATCTTGTCAGAACGTCCTAGGGTGAGTTACCTACTGTGGGAAGTGTATTCATTCAGGTGTGTCCGAGAGTCAGTGTCAAGTAACGTAAAGCATGATGTGTTAGTACCCCGATATAATAGTGATATTAATGTGTCCATGTCATTGAGTGAAGTAATAAATAGTTGTATCAAGAGGTGTTTAACAAGTTGTTCCTTTAAGAAGTGATATATGTGTATTGACATACGAGATAAGATAAGCGTAGTGACGCTGTGCAAATAACATCCAGGCCACGCTACCAAGTTTCCTATCTTTACATGCCTACTCTCTATACTTCCTATATATATATATTCTTCCTCTCATTATGTTTATGTCACATTACAATGGTGTCAGCGTACTTAACGTAACTCACGCCTTCCCTCGGTTAGCCATAACACCTGGCTCGTTAGTTCAAAAGTGCGTAATAAGAAGTTCCTGCGTAGTAGCGTGAAAAGTGTCCTAGTGTGTCACCGTTACAGCTCAAGTAAATGTCTCTTGTGGTGGTATGGGCGAATTTTTAATAGAAATGTTCAGTGCTTAACGTAATTTCTCAGTGTCACCCGCTATCTGTGGCATTCTCAGTAGCCCAAGTACAGTTTGATTGTTGGTCAGTGTTAAATGTAGCCATTGTGTTTCAGTGATGAAAGCGGTGTCTGTACTAACTGTTATAACTTAACATGTCTTTTAACCTACATCCTCCTCCCTGTCCTAATCCTTACCTCACCCTCCTTACCCTTCCTCCCATCCCTGCCCTGCCCTGCCCCGCCCCTCCGTTCCGTGCACCTCCCCGCCCCGCGAAGCCTAGGTCTGGCCCGATCAACCGCGCCTCGGCTCCTCCCCACCTCACCCGCAACGCACCAGCCTGGCTGGGCCTGGCCAGCCTCGCCTCGCCCCGCGCCGCCCTGCCTCGCCCCACCCCGCTCGGGTGACCTCACGTCCTTCTGACCTGCCCCGCCTCGCTTGACCACACTAATCCCCCGTCTTTTGTCCCGTAAGCTGTGTGTTGTTGATGATGGTTAATATAAAGTAATATTGCGATGAATGCAGAGCTTCACTCAGTGTATTTTTATGCTATTATGATTTGTGATGTACTCTTTGACGCGCAGTGATAAATGATATTCAGTGTAGTGCGCAGAGCTTCACTCCCCGACCCAGCCTGATGAGAACATTGTCGGGACGGAAATGATAGTTGCCAAACATTGACCTAACATATAAAGTAAACTTTTTTTTTGCGAATGCACTTCCAACGAATCCATCACCCCTTTAGGATTGTTTCTCTGTCAAATGTCACACACAGTACCACCCATGGCCAGCCGGACGTCAACCACAGTACATACGAGCAGAGAAGAACCAGCATGATGAAAGCAGCGTGATGAATGCAGCTTGATGAAGGCAGCACGAAACCCACCACACACCACGTCACTTCTTTCAAGTCCTCCCTTGGTATAGGATTAAGAAGATTTTATATTTTTCTACTTTAGGAAGTTAAGGAGTGTGGAATGAAGCGCCACACAACGAACCCTGGTGAGCCCAGCCAGGGAGGGATTCACCACTGTGGAAGGTGTAAGACAGGACGGTCTTTGGTCTCGCCGACACTCACGTACGGAGGGCGAGCCCTGGTCCGCGGAACCTGCCTTACAGTCATCTAAGGAGACGACAGCCCAAACAGTGGACCGGCTCATCCCGGCCGGAGAGGGCCGTCGGCAGATGAACAGAAAATCGTCTGGAATATGTTGAAAATGATGATGTTGCAGAGAAGAAATGCAGATGAAGCAGAAAAATTCATCTGGAATATGACGGAAAACGAAGATGTATAAAGAAACTCAGATGGAGCAGAAAAATTCATCTGGAATATGAAAATGAAGATGTATAGAGGAAGAACGCAGATGGGACAGAAAACTCGTCTGGAAGAGTATGGAAACCAGGAGGAAGTGAGAAGAAGTCAGAAGGTGTGGAGAAACGACCTACAAGGTGCGGTATGTGAAGAAAGAAGACAGAAGACAGAAGACAGAAGACGTGCTATGTGAAGAAAGAAGACAGAAGATGTGCTGTCCTGACATCACAAGAAAGCCGATGATGAAGGACCAACCGACTACAGCTGCTGAGCTGCCGCCATCCCCTATTTTTCAGATACCAGCTGGATGGAAGACGTGAGCTATGCCGGACCCAACTAATGTACTGATGTTGTTGATGTATAATAAAAAGATATCAATCCCCTAATATGTGAAGTAGGAACATTTTTTGTGTATTTTGAAGTATTTTCTCTGATTTTTGTTGATGTTTACTACAAAGAATGTCTTTTTTTAGTCTCACTTTTTTCTATGAGTTCATTTGATCAATGTCTTGGACTATGAAACACGATGTTGTAGCTATATTACTGACTGAGATGAATTATTATTTTGACATGGGCTGATAAGGAAATGTAACACCTGCTATTGTTTGTAGAATGTGATTTGCAAGGTTGCCTCGGACACTATGCTACATATGAAGGATTTTTTCATTCTATGCTATGTTTCCTTTTTCTCCTGGCATAGAAGCTTTGATCTTGGCGGGAGGTATAGTGAGCTTTGTCAGATCAAACTAGCGCCAGTAGAAAAACATACACCTATGAGATTGTTGTTTGTAAATGTGAGACTATGTTATCGCCCAGGGATTATCTTTGACACCACACGTGATGTTGCTGTCTATATGTGACATCAGTCTCTGTGATGAAGCTTTGGTCTTGGCGGGAGGTGTAATGATTGATTGTCAGACCAAAGCTTACAGCCCAGAATTATGTCACATATAACAGCAAGTACACCACAGACCTCGTGGTACCACCGCATTCCAGGTTGACACACCTCAGGTCGACCCTAGGGACTTGACCTGGCCCGCTATTGACGTGAGCCGGTGACCTACAACCGCACCTAGCCAAGACACCTGGCCAGGACCACACCTGCACACAATTATCCAGATCAAACCAGTTTAGTGTTAATTGTTAGAGGTCAGAAGCCGGCTGGGCCGACCCCATATAAAGGCCCTACAGTCCTGTCCACGGGCATTCCTATTCCATTATCATTATCATTCTGGTTGCTGTCATCTCTCTCCCGTTCGGGTCGTCACTCGGTTCACTAAGCAGAGTCACGCACGTCCCCTCCCCAGGTCGGGAGGGAGACCTCCCGACCGGACCACGGCGTCGCCAGCTATGACTTTTCCATAGAGGTAAAGTTCAGCCAGCACTCACTGCCTACGTCAGGGCAATACGTGAGTCTTTGTCAGAACGTCCTAGGGGTGAGTTACCTACTGTGGAAGTGTATTCATTCAGGTGGTGTGTCTGAGAGTCAGTGTTGTGTAACGTAAAGTATGATGTGTTAGTACCCCGATATAATAGTGATATAAATGTGTCCATGTCATTGAGTGAAGTAATAAATAGTTGTATCGAAGAGGTAAGGCTTAACAAGTTGTCCCTTTTTTAAGAAGTGATATACGCATGACATACGAGATAAGATAAGCGTAGTGACGCTGTGCAAATAACATCCAGGCCACGCTACCAAGTTTCCTATCTTTACATTTCTACTCCTATATATATATATATCTTCCTCTTCTCTGTTTATTGTGTCTCATTACAATGGTGCCAGCGTACTTAACGTAACTCACGCCCTCCCCCGTTAGCCATAACACCTGGCTCGTTAGTTCAAAAGTGCGTAATAAGAAGTTCCTGCGTAGTAGCGTGAAAAGTGTCCTAGTGTGTCACCGTTACAGCTCAAGTAAATGTCTCTTGTGGTGGTAGGCGCGAATTTTTAATAGAAATATGTTCAGTGCTTAACGTAATTTCTCAGTGTCACCCGCGATCTGTGACATTCTCAGTAGCCCAAGTGCAGTTTGATTGTTGGTCAGTGTTAAATGTAGCCATTGTGTTTTAGTGATGAAAGCGGTGTCTGTACTAACTGTTATAACTTAACATGTCTTTTAACCTACATCCTCCTCCCTGTCCTAATCCTTACCTCACCCTCCTTACCCTTCCTCCCATCCCTGCCCTGCCCTGCCCCGCCCCTCCGTTCCGTGCACCTCCCCGCCCAGCGAAGCCTCGGTTTGGCCCAATCAACCACGCCTCGGCTCCTCCCCACCTCACCCGCAACGCACCAGCCTGGCTGGGCCTGGCCAGCCTCGCCCCGCGCCGCCCCGCCTCGCCCCACCCCGCTCGGGTGACCTCACGTCCTTCTGACCCGCCCCGCCGCTTGACCACACTAATTCCCCGTCTTTTGTCCCGTGAGCTGTGTGTTGATGATGATGGTTAATATAAAGTAATATTGCGATGAATGCAGAGCTTCACTCAGTGTATTTTTATGCTATTATGATTTGTGATGTACTCTTTGACGCGCAGTGATAAATGATATTCAGTGTAGCGCGCAGAGCTTCACTCCTCGACCCAGCCTGATGAGAACATTGTAGTGACGGAAATGATAGTTGCCAAACATTGACCTAACATATAAAGTGAACTTTTTTTTTGCGAATGCACTTCCAACTAATCCATCACCCCTTTAGGATTGTTTCTCTGTCAAATGTCACACACAGTACCACCCATGGCCAGCCGGACGTCAACCACAGTACATACGAGCAGAGAAGAACCAGCATGATGAAAGCAGCGTGATGAATGCAGCTTGATGAAGGCAGCACGAAACCCACCACACACCACGTCACTTCTTTCAAGTCCTCCCTTGGTATAGGATTAAGAAGATTTTATATTTTTCTACTTTAGGGAAGTAAGGAGTGTGGAATGGATCGCCACACAACGAACCCTGGTGAGCCCAGCCAGGGAGGGATTCACCACTGTGGAAGGTGTAAGACAGGACGGTCTTTGGTCTCGCCGACACTCACGTACGGAGGGCGAGCCTTGGTCCGCGGAACCTGCCTTACGAGTCATCTAAGGAGACGACAGCCCAAACAGTGGACCGGCTCATCCCGGCCGGAGAGGGCCGTCGGCAGACGAACAGAAAATCGTCTGGAATATGTTGAAAATGATGATGTTGCAGAGAAGAAATACAGATGGAGCAGAAAAATTCGTCTGGAATATGTTGAAAATGATGATGTTGCAGAGAAGAAATGCAGATGGAGCAGAAAAATTCATCTGGAATATGAAAATGAAGATGTATAGAGGAAGAACGCAGATGGGACAGAAAACTCGTCTGGAAGAGTATGGAAACCAGGAGGAAGTGAGAAGAAGTCAGAAGGTGTGGAGAAACGACCTACAAGGTGCGGTATGTGAAGAAAGAAGACAGAAGACAGAAGATGTGCTATGTGAAGAAAGAAGACAGAAGATGTGCTGTCCTGACATCACAAGAAAGCCGATGATGAAGGACCAACCGACTACAACTGCTGAGCTGCCGCCATCCCCTATTTTTCAGATACCAGCTGGATGGAAGACGTGAGCTATGCTGGACCCAACTAATGTACTGATGTTGTTGATGTATAATAAAAAGATATCAATACCCTAATATGTGAAGTAGGAACATTTTTTGTGTAGTTTGAAGTATTTTCTCTGATTTTGTTGATGTTTACTACAAAGAATGTTTTTTTTTAGTCTCACTTTTTTCTGAGTTCATTTGATCAATGTCTTGGACTATGAAACACGATGTTGTAGCTATATTACTGACTGAGATGAATTATTATTTTGACATGGGCTGATAAGGAAATGTAACACCTGTTATTGTTTGTAGAATGTGATTTGCAAGTTTGCCTCGGACACTATGCTACATATGAAGGATTTTTTCATTCTATGTTCACTTGCTATGTTTCCTTTTTCTCCTGGCATAGAAGCTTTGATCTTGGCGGGAGGTATAGTGAGCTTTGTCAGATCAAACCAGTAGAAAAACATACACCTATGAGATTGTTGTTTGTAAATGTGAGACTATGTTATCGCCCCAAGGATTATCTTTGATACCACACGTGATGTTGCTGTCTATATGTGACATCAGTCTCTGTGATGAAGCTTTGGTCTTGGCGGGAGGTGTAATGATTGATTGTCAGACCAAACCTTACAGCCCAGAATTATATCACATATAACAGCAAGTACACTACAGACCTCGTGGTACCACCACATTCCGGGTTGACACACCTCAGGTCGACCCAAGGGACTTGACCTCGCCCGCTAATGACGTGAGCCGGGTGACCTACAACCGCACCTAACCAAGACACCTGGGCAGGACCACACCTGCACGCAGCTATCCAGATCAAACCAGTTTAGTGTTAATTGTTAGAGGTCAGAAGCCGGCTGGGCCGACCCCATATAAAGGCCCTACAGTCCCGTCCACGGGCATTCCTATTCCATTATCATTATCATTCTGGTTGCTGTCTCTCTCTCCCGTTCGGGTCGTCACTCGGTTCACTAAGCAGAGTCACGCACGTCCCCTCCCCAGGTCGGGAGGGAGACCTCCTGACCGGACCACGGCGTCGCCAGCTAAGCAGACTTTCCCATAGGAGGTAGCCCAGCCAGCACTCACTGGGCCTACGTCAGGGTACACGTGAGTCTTGTCAGAACGTCCTAGGGTGAGTTACCTACTGTGGGAAGTGTATTCATTCAGGTGTGTCCGAGAGTCAGTGTCAAGTAACGTAAAGCATGACGTGTTAGTACCCCGATATAATAGTGATATTAATGTGTCCATGTCATTGAGTGAATTAATAAATAGTTGTATCGAAGAGGTGTTTAACAAGTTGTCCCTTTAAGAAGTGATATATGTGTATTGACATATGAGATAAGATAAGCGTAGTGACGCTGTGCAAATAACATCCAGGCCACGCTACCAAGTTTCCTACCTTTACATTCCTTTTTATCTTTACATTCCTATACTCTATACTCTCTCCTATATATATATATCTTCCTCTTCTCTGTTTATTCTGTCTCATTACACCTGCTAAACACTCCC
>NW_024753896.1:0-8148 GCF_018991925.1 Homarus americanus
CCTCTGACATTCCCAAGTACACCACTGCCACTCCCAGGTACACATCCGATACTCCCAAGTACACCTCTGACACTCCCAGGTACACCTCTGACACTCCTAGGAAATCCTCTGCCACTCCCTGATACACCTCTAACACTCCCAGGTACGCCGCTGACACTCCCAGGTACACCGCTGACACTGCCAGGTATACCTCAGACACTGCCGAGTACACCAAAGACACTGCCAGGTACACCTCAGAATCTCCCAGGTACACCTCAGACACTCCAAGGTGCGCCTTTGACACTCCCAAGTGCACCTCTGACACTCCCAGGCACACCTCTGACACTCCCAGGTACACCTCAGACACTCCCAGGTACACCGATGATACTCCCAGGTACACCTTTGACACTTCCAAGTACACCTCTGACACTCCCAGGTACACCTCCGACACTCCCAGGTACACTTCTCACGCTCCCAGGTACACCTCCGACACTCCTAGGAACAACTCCGACACTCCCAGGTACCTTTGGCCTCTAGGTATTCCTGTGACACTCCTGGTACCGCCCCAGCCTCCCAGGTACACCTCAGACACTCCCCCTAACTCCTCCTGACACTGCCAAAATTTTTACCCCTCTTTCCTCCCCTGAGTTGCTCCCTGGCCTCTGGGTACACCTCAGACACTCCAAAGGTACACCTCCAGGCACTCCTGGGCACACCTCTCTGCTCCACAGGTACTCACTGACATTTCCTGGTACACACTCTCACCTCCCAGGTACATGTCCAGCTTACTCCCAGATACACCTCTGACCTCCCCAGGCACACCTCTGACACTCCCAGGTACACCTCAGACACTCCCAGGTACACCGCTGTCACTCCCAGGTACACCTCTGACACTTCCAAGTACACCTCTGACACTCCCAGGTACACCTCCGACACTCCCAGGTACACCTCCGACACTCAGAGGTACACTTCTCACGCTCCCAGGTACACCTCCGACATTCCCAGGAACAACTCCGACACTCCCAGGTACACCTTTGACACTCCTAGGTATTCCTGTGACACTCCCTGGTACACTTCTGACACTCCCAGGTACACCTCAGACACTCCCCCTTACACCTCTGACACTGCCAAGGTACACCTCTTTCACTCCCTGGTTCTCCCCTGACACTCCCAGGTACACCTCAGACACTCCAAGGTACACCTCAGACACTCCCAGGTACACCTCTCACACTCCCAGGTACACCTCAGACACTCCTAGGTACACCTCTCACATTCCCAGGTACTCCACTGACATTCCTGGTACACCTCTCCACACTCCCAGGTACACGTCAACACTCCCAGATACACCCTCTGACTCTCCCAGGTACATCTCTGTCCTCCCCAGGTACACCTCTGACACTCCCAGGTACACCTCTGACCTCCCAGGTACCCCTCCCATGCTCCCAGGTACACCTCTGACGCTCCCAGGTACCCCCAGGTACACCTCCCAGGTACCTCCGATACTCCCAGGTACTCTCCTGACACTCCCAGGTACACCTCTGACACTCCTAGGTACTCCACTCTCACTCCCTGATACACCTCTAACACTCCCAGGTACACCTTTGACACTCCCAGGTACACCTCAGACACTCCCAGGTACACCCCAGACACTCCCAGGTACACCCCAGACACTCCCAGGTACACTTCTCACACTCCCAGGTACAACTCCGGCACTCCCAGGTACACCTCTGACACTCCCAGGTTCACCTCTGACACTCCCAGTGTAGTGAGGGGTTGTCAGACCACAGCTTACATCGCGAGGAAAGCCAGACTTGACCCGACATTAGCCGAGGTCAAAAGTATAGGGTAACTCTGCGGTTGACCAAGGATTGTAAATCA
The DNA here is from genome assembly GCF_018991925.1 of Homarus americanus. Taxonomy (NCBI): domain Eukaryota; kingdom Metazoa; phylum Arthropoda; class Malacostraca; order Decapoda; family Nephropidae; genus Homarus; species Homarus americanus. The sequence goes on from NW_024753896.1 coordinate 1,858, forward strand.
GCCTAGCTCCCCTCCCATGTGACATGTGGCCCCAACAAAACATGTAAGAAGGCACCAGCCGACTCTCTTCCAATATACAATAACCTACTCTCTGAACAAAGGCCGGACCTGACCTCACATTAGCCAGGTCAAATGTAACCCTTGGAGCCCAACTCAAGGGGCCACAAATCAACCAGGGCCTCTCGTGTCACACGGCCCCACCTGATGACTTCTCCTTACATCTCAGAAACTCCAGTCTGACCCGACGTTTGGGAGGTCAAGTGTAGGGGAACTCTCACGGTTGCTCTCCCAATATACACACGGCCCCACCTGATGACTTTCCCAGATAGTTCTGAAAAGTCCAGACCTGACCTCACATTTGCGAGGTCAAATGTAAGGAGACCCTTCGCCGCCCCCCCCCCGGCCAGCTGAACCTGACGGCTCGCATCCCAATATATAGGACGTCCTGGTCCTCCCTCGGGAATTCGCAGAGAGAGAGTTGTCTTGTAACAAGGTGGCCAGCTACTACACCACCAGGCCTGCTCGAGAGAAGTCAAGGGCCGGAGGCAAGTCGCCTCCGGTCAGGACCGAGACTTCCCTCCGGCGCCCAGCTAAGCAGTCTCCCATAGAGACAACCCAGGACTACCTGCTAGGCCTCCCCTAGGTCACGTGAGTGTTTGTCAGAGCTTTCCATGGGATGAGTTACCTACGTGGGAAGTGTATTCATTTCATGTTCGTGTCCGAGAATCAGAGTGTCTAGTAACGTAATATGATGTCCTAGTAACGTAAATATAATGTCCTAGTAACTTCAATAGAAGGTGTTATTAATGTGTCCATGTCATGTTCGTAATTAATAAAGAGTTGTAACGAAGCAGTGTTTGAGAAGTCGCCTTTAAGAACGTAATAGATGTGTATTGACGTGTAAGACACGACCAGTGTACGATAAGAGTAAATAACTATCACGGCCACGCTACCAAAGTCTTCCTCTCTTTTATACTCTTATACTATCAATATTCTACCTATATGTAATATTCTTCTTGTGAATATTTTGTAGCATTACAATGGCGGCAGCGCAATTAAAGTAAGAACTCACGCCTCTTAACTTTAGTGTTCAGTACAGTGATAGTTAGAATCTTTTGAAGTAATCTCGTAACTATCTTGACGAAGCAGGCAGTACAAGGGTGGTTGCATTCGTAACATTATATTGGTGACAGCGAACTATATGTAATTCACGCTTCCCTCGTCCCTTGTTATTGGTAACAGTGTACTTAACGTAAACCCATGCCCTCCCTCATTTTAGCCATAACACCTGACTCGTTGTTTGAGCATTGTTCGAAAGTGCGTGATAAGGAGTTCATGCAAGATATAGTTTCATTATATTGGCGGCAGCGTACTATATGTAACTCACGCCCTCATTGTCCCTTGTTAATGGTGACAGCGAACTATATACGTTAATTCACGCCTTCCTCGCTTAGTTATTATAATGGTAGCAGCGAACTTAACGTAAACTCACGCCTTCCCTCGGTTAGCCATAACACCTGGCTCGTTTCATCCTTCATTTGATTCAGTCTAAGTTTGTCTACAATTATGTAATAAGTAATTCCTGTGTCGTAGCGTCGTAGCGTGAAAAGTGTCCTAGTGTGTCACCGTTACAGCTCAAGTAAATGTCTCTCGTCGTGGTATGCGCGAATTTTTTCTAGAAATATGTTCAGTGCTTAACGTGATTTCTCAGTGTCCCCCGCGATCTGTGACATTCTCAGTAGCCCAAGTGCAGTTTGATTGTTGGTCAGTGTTGAACGTAGAAATTGTTTCAGTTATGAAAGCGGTGTCTGTACTAACTGTTATAACTTAACATGTCTTTTAACCTACATCCTCCTCCCTGTCCTAACCCTCACCTCACCCTCCGTACCCATCCGTTCCCGCCTCGCTCCGCCCTGCCCTGCCCTACCCCGCTCCGCCCCGCCCCGCCCCGCCCCGCCCCGCCCCGCAAAGCCCCGGCCTGGCCCGATCAACCACGCCCCGGCTCCCCCCACCTCACCCGCCACGCCTCGCCCCACCCCGCCCCGCCCCGCGCCGCGCCGGCCTGGCCAGCCGCGCTCCGCAGCCGCGCCCCGCCTCGCCTCCCCTAGGTCGCTGTGACCACCAATCCCCATATGTTTTGTCCCGTGAGTTATGCTTTGAAATCGGTGGTTAGTGTTACTTAATATTGCGATAATTACAGAGCTTCACTCAGTGTGTTTTTATGCTAGTATGATTTGTAATGTACTCTTTGACGCGTAGTGATAAATGATATTCAATGTAGTGAGCAGAGCTTCACTCCCCGACCCAGCCTAATGAGAAAATTGTCGTGACGGAAATAATAGTTACCAAACATTGACGTAACTTATAAAGTAAATATTTGTTTTTTTTTGCGAATGCACTTCCAACTAATCCATCATCCCTTTAGGATTGTTTCTCTGGCAAATATCACACACAGTACCGCCCCATGGCTAGCCGGAATCCGACCACAGCACATATAAGAAGAGAAGTAGCAGCGTGAGGAATGCAGCATGAGGAATGCAGCACCACACCCGCCACACACCACCCCACTTCTTTCAAGTCCTACCTGGTCTAGGATTAAGAAGAGTTTATATTTTTCTACTAGGAAGTTAAGGAGTGTGGAATGAAGTGCCACACAACGAACCCTGGTGAGCCCAGCCAGGGAGGGATTCACCACTGTGGAAGGTGTAAGACAGGACGGTCCTTGGTCTCGCCGACACTCACGTACGGAGGGCGAGGCCTGGTCCGCGGAACCTGCCTTACGAGTTATCTAAGGAGACGACAGCCCAAACAGTGGACCGGCTTTCATCCCGGCCGGAGAGGGCCGACGGCAGATGAACAGAAAATCGTCTGGAATATGTTGAAAACGAAGATGTATAAAGAAATACAGATGGAGCAGAAAAATTCATCTGGAATATGACGGAAAACGAAGATGTATAAAGAAACGCAGATGAGCAGAAAAATCGTCTGGAATATGAAAATGCTCTAAACGTAGAGGAAGCGCAGGTGAACAGAAAAATCATCTGGAATATTATAGAAACCAGGAGGAAGTGAGAAGAAGTCAGATGTGGTGACACGACCTACAAAGTGCGGTATTGAAGAAAGAAAAACGTGCTATGTGAAGACAGAAGAGACGCTGTGCTGACATCAGAAGAAAGTCGACGATGAAAAGGTGGATAATCAGAAGGACCAATCGACTACCGTTGTTGTGCTGCCAGCATTCCTTATTTTCAGATACCAGCTGGATGGAGGACTTGAGCCATGCTGAACCCAACAAATGTACTGATGTTGTTGATGTTGCTGATGTGTAATAAAAAGATATAACACCCTAACATGTGAAGTAGGAGCATTTTGTATTTTGTATTTAATTCTCTGATTTTTGTTAACATGTACTACAAAGAATGTTTTTTTAAAAAGATTAGTCACTTTTTCTATGAGTTCATTTGATCAATGTTTTGTATTACCAAACACAATGTTGTAGCCATTTACTGACTGAGATGAATTATTATTTTGACACGGCCTGGTTAGGCAATGTAACACCTGTTTTTGTTTGTAGAATGTGATTTGCAAGTTTGCCTCGGACACTATGCTAGATATGAAGGATCTTTAGATCACTCTATGTTCAATTACTGTGTATGTATTTTATTTTTTTCTCCTGTCATAGAAGCTTTAATCTTGGCGGGAGGTATAGTAAGCTTTGTCAGATCAAACTATGCCAGTAGAAAAACATACATCTCTAGGGTTATAATTTGTAAAATGTAAGGATGCATTATCGCCTCAGGGACTATATTAGATACTGCACATGATGTTACTGTCTACTTTAAATGTATCATCAGTTCTCTGAGCATGAAAGCTTTGGTCTTGGCGGGAGGTGTAGTGAGGGGTTGTCAGACCACAGCTTACATCGCGAGGAAAGCCAGACTTGACCCGACATTAGCCGAGGTCAAAAGTATAGGGTAACTCTGCGGTTGACCAAGGATTGTAAATCAGCCTAGCTCCCCTCCCATGTGACATGTGGCCCCAACAAAACATGTAAGAAGGCACCAGCCGACTCTCTTCCAATATACAATAACCTACTCTCTGAACAAAGGCCGGACCTGACCTCACATTAGCCAGGTCAAATGTAACCCTTGGAGCCCAACTCAAGGGGCCACAAATCAACCAGGGCCTCTCGTGTCACACGGCCCCACCTGATGACTTCTCCTTACATCTCAGAAACTCCAGTCTGACCCGACGTTTGGGAGGTCAAGTGTAGGGGAACTCTCACGGTTGCTCTCCCAATATACACACGGCCCCACCTGATGACTTTCCCAGATAGTTCTGAAAAGTCCAGACCTGACCTCACATTTGCGAGGTCAAATGTAAGGAGACCCTTCGCCGCCCCCCCCCGACCAGCTGAACCTGACGGCTCGCCTCCCAATATATAGGACGTGCTAGTCCTCCCTCGGGAATTCGCAGAGAGAGAGTTGTCTTGTAACAAGGTGGCCAGCTACTACACCACCAGGCCTGCTCGAGAGAAGTCAAGGGCCGGAGGCAAGTCGCCTCCGGTCAGGACCGAGACTTCCCTCCGGCGCCCAGCTAAGCAGTCTCCCATAGAGACAACCCAGGACTACCTGCTAGGCCTCCCCTAGGTCACGTGAGTGTTTGTCAGAGCTTTCCATGGGATGAGTTACCTACGTGGGAAGTGTATTCATTTCATGTTCGTGTCCGAGAATCAGAGTGTCTAGTAACGTAATATGATGTCCTAGTAACGTAAATATAATGTCCTAGTAACTTCAATAGAAGGTGTTATTAATGTGTCCATGTCATGTTCGTAATTAATAAAGAGTTGTAACGAAGCAGTGTTTGAGAAGTCGCCTTTAAGAACGTAATAGATGTGTATTGACGTGTAAGACACGACCAGTGTACGATAAGAGTAAATAACTATCACGGCCACGCTACCAAAGTCTTCCTCTCTTTTATACTCTTATACTATCAATATTCTACCTATATGTAATATTCTTCTTGTGAATATTTTGTAGCATTACACCAGGTACACCTCTGACACTCCCAGGTACACCTTTGACACTCCCAGGTATACCTCTGACACTCCCATTTACTCCACTGACATTCCCTGGTACACCTCTGACACTCCCAGGTACACCTCTGACACTCCCAGGTACACATCCGATACTCCCAGGTTCACCTCTAACACTCCCAGGTACACCTCTGACACTCCTAGGTACTCCTCTGTCTCTCCCTGATACACCTCTAACACTCCCAGGTACACTTCTGACACTGCCAGGTACACCTCAGACACTGCCAGGTACACCTCAGACACTCCCACGTGTACCTCAGATACTCCCAGGTACACCTCTGACACTCCCATTTACTCCACTGACATTCCCTGGTACACCTCTGACACTCCCAGGTACACCTCTGACACTCCCAGGTACACATCCGATCTCCACTTCCCTCTGGCCGCCCAGGTACCCTCTGACACTCCCTGGTGCCTCTGTCCTCCCTGATGCACCTCTGCTTTGCTACACCTCAGACACTGCCGAGTACACCAAAGACACTGCCAGGTACACATCAGAATCTCCCAGGTACACCTCAGACACTCCAAGGTGCGCCTTTGACACTCCCAAGTGCACCTCTGACACTCTCAGGCACACCTCTGACACTCCGAGGTACACCTCAGACACTCCCAGGTACACCGCTGATACTCCCAGGTACACCTCTGACACTTCCAAGTACACCTTTGACACTCCCAGGTACACCTCCGACACTCCCAGGTACACTTCTCACGCTCCCAGGTACACATCCGACACTCCCAGGAACAACTCTGACACTCCCAGGTGCACCTTTGACACTCCTAGGTATTCCTGTGACACTCCCTGGTACACTTCTGACACTCCCAGGTACACCTCAGACACTCCCCCTTACACCTCTGACACTGCCAAGGTACACCTCTTTCACTCCCTTGTTCTCCCCAAACACTCCCAGGTACACCTCAGACACTCCAAGGTACACCTCAGACACTCTCAGGTACACCTCTCACACTCCCAGGTACATCTCAGACACTCCTAGGTACACCTCTCACACTCCCAGGTACACGTCCAACACTCCCACATACACCTCTGACTCTCCCAGGTACATCTCTGCCACTCCCAGGTACACCTATGACACTCCCAGGTACATCTCTGACACTCCCAGCTACACCTCTGACACTGCCAGGTACACCTCTGAGAATCCCAGGTACACCTCCGACACTCCCAAGTACACCTCTAACAC